>NC_056731.1:1331703091-1332003091 GCF_019279795.1 Protopterus annectens | reverse complement strand
CACAGTTTTTTTTTTTTTTCAAAAATTCAGGGCTCAGACTATCAAGTTCACACTACTGTCTAGTAGACAGTATGCCAGCATTTTCTCCCTCCTTTGGTGTGCTTTCCGGTTTACTGCTTACTTTATATATTACTACATGTGAAATTGGATCATAATTTTATACCCTTAAAATGTACACTTCTCTAAGCCTATACATATAAGGTTATTATTAAAAATTGTTCAAGTGGGTGGCACTACATATTGCCAAAAAAAAGAAAAAGAAAAACATTTTATCAATAATGTCTGTAGGAAACTGAAACTGAGATGGAAGTTAACTGTTGTGCTGATGACGATGTTGACTGCATGTATGTAATACCTTCAATGACCAGCAGCGTCATTATATCACTGCCACTGTGTATAGTTGTGTAGAAGCAACAACATTGACTTTGTTACTTTGTGTCATGTCCCATGGGGATAAATCATGTTCGAGAGCTAAATGCCCCTATCTTGCCAGCATTATTATTACTTGCTATAGGTCTTTGTATGCAGCCAACAAAAGTCTCAACATGCAATACCAGACAGTACAATGACCATATGACTGCTATGACCATACCTCTCAACTTCTTTGCTCAAAAAACAGGGACAAAGCTAAACAATAATGGGGAACAGACACCCAAAATTAGGGATAATTTGCTTTAGTTCACTTAGAATACAATAGAACAACAGGCTTTGCATCAACATGCATTTTATGGACATCAGGAGGTATGAAACAGTAATGTCTGGCAATACTGATTAACTGCAATCCTCAATTATTTACCAGAATTTAAAATATTTTCATAAGTAAATTTCAAATCAAAACTAATTACTCACTCAAATTCTTCTGTTACTGCACCAAAGAAACATATTAAAAAAAAATAAATATTTTCCAAACCCACAACCACAAAAAACCCATATTATCAAATATTAATAGTATATTGCAGATATAGAGACATCATTAATAAATAAATTTTTATTTATAATTAAAATCTAAATTAAAAATATGGTTCCTGAAAACAGGAAAAACAAAGACCCCGAACCCCCAAATTTAAAACCCCCAAAACCAAACATTACTACAACACCTAACCCCAACCACCCAAATTCCCCAAATTAAAACTCAAACTTAACAACTAGCACATAAAAGGGGCAACCCCTGACCCCACAACCAAATTTAAATCCAAGTACACCCAAAAAAACCAAGGAAATCAACCCAAAAAATTTCCCTACCACATCCCACCACCTACCCAGAAAACCCCAAAAAACTTCCAAACAAACTTCTCACCCAAAACTAATTAATCCTTAACCCAGGGGTTTTAAATCGCTGCGGGTTTTTGTTTTTCGGCATTTCCGGGTGCTGGTCTGTTCCCCAAAAAGACCCAAAATAAAGGAGGGATCTTAAAACCCCCATTTACTATAACAAAAAGAAACTACAAATGAATAAAAACTAAGGAACAACTTGGGTCAGGAAAGCAAAATTAGAACCCAAAAAACCTCCAAAACCCTTGAAAAAAATTGAAGGCAAAAGATTGGGTTTTCAGAAAGGAAACCCCCTTAATTTCCCCCAATTGTTCCGGGTTATTAAACACAAAAAAAAACTTAACCCCCGACAGCCCAAAATCCTCAAACAGGTTTATTAAAATCTCACTCCCAAAGTTTCTATCCCCCCAAGGGCTTCCTTTCCCAAAAATTATTTATAAGGGTGCCCCCCAAAAAAACACTTTCCCCAAAAACCCGAGGCACCCGGGTTAACTCCCCAAGGGAAAAAAACCTAATAAAACACCCATAAATCTAAACTAAATACATATGGCCCCGAATGGCCTGCCAAAATTCCCCTTTCCCAAAGGAGCCTTTAAGAAAAAACTTGGCAAACCCCTAACTTACCGCAAGGCTTAAATAAACATGGAGTCATAAACAAGACATGGGATACAAACTGGGTCCCACCCCGTTTGGGTTTTAAGGGGGCCTGCCTTTTAAAACCCTTTTAAATTTTTAAACATTTAAAACCTAGATGAGGGGAAATCCACAAGCCTATCTGGTTCAAACCCTTTTTCAAACCTTTTTCCCCATAAAACCCAAAATTTAAAAAAAACCCCCAAGTAAATTTTGGGGCCAAATTTTTCAAAACAACCAATAATTGCGGGGGAATTTAATTGAAACCATAAAAGGGGTAAGGGTTCTTTGGGAAATTTGCCAAAAAATTTTTTTGTACAAGGGAAAAAGGAAAACTGGGGACCCAAAAAATGAAATGCCTTTCCTTTAACACTTCGTGAAAAACCCTTCCAAACCCCCACAAACAGTAACTGGGGCCCGAAGGAAAGGGAAATTCCAAAAATGATTCAACCCTTTGGAAAACAATTGGACAAATTACCCATACAGGAAAACCCCTTAGTGGGAAAATTTAGGGACCGGGGAAACCCCAAATTAAAAATCCTTTAACCACATTTTAAAGTTTGAAAATTTACAAGCCCCCCTATTCCAATTTTTTTCCCCAAAAGCCTTTAAAGAGACATATATAAAAAGCAGTCTAAAAGTACAATCCTATTTGACAAAGTCAAGGAGGATTTTAAAAATTTATCTGGAAGCCACAATTGGTTAGGAGTAAAGAAACCCATATTAAGGGCTCTTGACATCTGACAAAATACTCTGCAAAGGTCAATAAGCCATTTAAATGAGAAATGTGAATGTCTTGTAGTCTACAATGAGGTATCCCTGGAGCTAGACATTTTGTAAACACCATAGAAGATGTAGTTAACTGAAAGGATAATGGAGAACAATGATGATGTGACCCATACAACAGAATCTGAGAATCGTTCTGAGGCCTGTGGCTGTGGGAATATGATGTTGGCCATCTTTTATGTCTAATGTTGCTACAAAACTCAGAAGAGGAATGACAGACAACTGACTCTGAAGTGTCAGCATTTTGAATTTTGGTATTTTCACAGAGTGGCTGAGAAAAGAAAGATCTAGAACTGGTCACTAGGTACCATGGTTTAAAGCTAAATGCCAAAAAGTGTATAGTCATACCCTTTGGCAAAAACAATGTGCCCACAAATTACCACATAGGCAGAAACCCATTGAGTACAGAGAAATTTATTAGGGACCTGGGGACCCAAGTTGATAGCAATCTCTCCTTTGACAACCACATTGCCAAAGTGGTTAGAAAGACCTTCTACATAGCCCACCTCATCATGAAGGGTTTCACATCTAGATCAAGAGAGGTAATTGTGCCCCTTTATTCATCCCTCATCAGGCCCATCATAGAATACAATGCCCCTTTTGGGATGTACCTTACCCAACACCTGCAGCAATTAGAAAGACCCCAAAAGTATCTCACCAAGAGGATCAAGGGTCTCAAACAGATGCCATATGCTGCTCGGTTAAAAAAACTCCAGCTCTACTCAGTTGCATACCGCCTACTTCGAGGCGATCTATGCCTGACATACAAAGCTATGTCAAATCCAGAACTAATGGACATGCTCCACCTCAGTAAATCTAAATCCCTTAGAGCCACATGCTCGAGGGACTTGAAGCTCAGCACAGAAATAAATAGAACTTGCTGGAGAGACAGGTTCATAACCCAGAGGCTCCCTTCGCTCTAGAATAGAATTCCAGTTCATGTGAGGCAAAGCGCCTCACTGAATCTCTTCAAGAAGAACCTCCATAGGTGGATGGGGGATCGTAGGTTTGTCCCAGGGATTACTCCCGTGTCACTATTAGACAGAGGCACAGTAAACTAAACCTTAAAAAGGGCACAGTATACTCAAATCAAGGGGTGGCGTAAGCCATACAGAATCGGGCTAGGCTTATAATTGCCCCAGGGCAGATAGCCTAGTATGAACCTGTGAACCTATGAACATATAACATATACATAGTCAAACATGGACTCTGTTCCATGGTCACCTACTCCCACTAGTGCAGCTCTTTCACATTAGAATGCATCGAGTCATTATGTGTTCGATGATCACCTACTCCCACTAGTACAGCTCTTCCACATTAGAATGCGTAGAGTCATCATGTGTATCATGGTCACCTACTCCCACTAGTACAGCTCTTCCATGCATAGAGTCATCATATGTTCCATGGTCACCTACTCCAACCAGCGCAGCTCTTCCACATTAGAATGCTTCGTGTCATCATGTGTTTCATAATCATCTGCTCCCACTAGTACAGCTTTTCCACATTAGAATGCATCGAGTCATTATGTGTTCTTGAGTCATCATGTGTTTCATGACAACCCCCAAGCTTGTTCATCCCAGTTATCTATTTTTTGAATTCCCCATTCTACACCTAGAGTAGGGTCTGCTTATAATCATGGTGCAGACACAAAAAAAAAAAAAAAAGATTGTCTTTTTTTTTTTTACTATGATGGTTCAGGATTAGAGGAGCAATAGTGGAAGTCCCAGGTGTAGCAGGCCGCAAGATCATAAAGGCATAATCCTCAAAATTTACCTTCAGTGTTACAGACAAGGCAAAAGCATTTAGAGAAAAGGCCAAAATTAGAGACAGTTTTAAAAAGCTGTTAATATTAACTTAGAACTAGTCAGAATAACTTCCAGTTTCAACAGGGACAGTGCAGTGGTGCAGTGGTAGTGTTGTCGCCTCACAGCAAGAGGTTGTCCAGTTTCATTCTTGGCTGAGGTACTTCTTGTGTGAGTCTACATGTCCTCACTGCATTTATGTGGGTTTCCTCTGGGTGCTTCAGTTTCCTCCCACATTACAAAGACATATGCCTGGAGCATTTCTCCCCAGGCCTCTGCTGAAAATTGGCTTCATTCCAAGTCGGACTTTCCCAGTAAACAAAAGTTAAATAAATAAATACCAGTGATAAGGTTTAAGTTTAAGAGCTAATTAGGGGCATTCCTCAAAACTATGGATTCAATTATGTAACAGCACATTTCATAGAGTTATCATCATTTATCATATACAATATGAAATCTTTAAGCAATAATTCAAGACTGGGTGTGGGTATATCAGGATTTATCCATGGTCAAACTGGTTTGATCACAGGGGTAACGCCAAAGTGATCAAGCAATACCAACCTTGAGTAAATCCTGATATACCCACACCCGGGGTGAATTATTGCTATTATACAATGGCATTACTTAAAGGCTTACCTTTCTTAAATAATGTCTTTGTATAATGGTGCTGTAGTGTTCCTTCATGTTTTTCCTTGTTTACTGGTGTACTGCACATGCATATGGGACTTATGTTCCCATGCTTACACAGTACATCAATACAGTGCAGGAGAAGCAACTGAGAAAAGAGAATCTTCATTGCTGTTTTTTGTATGCTTTTTAACTGCTAAAATTTTCTGAGGGACAGAGAAGGGCAGGGCAGGGCAAAATCAGACACTTTTCTGATTATTTAGATTTGCAAAACTTACCTGATTTGTCTTGTATTTTGCTTTGTCCCTTAGCATATACCAATAGAAAGTCAGGCCATTCAATGGTACTTCAGTGGCTGGACTTTTTTCTATTGGTATATGCTTAATTTATAATGCGCATGTTGGTTGGGGTGTCCAATCAGCCTCATTATTTTTGAATGAATGGGAAGTTATTGTATTGTAATCTTTACACCACTAGGTATGTATGTTTGTGGTGCAACAGTTAGCACATTCTCCACTGGATATAAAGTCTTTGGGTTCCATTTCTACACTGGGTAGATCCATTGCTGACAATGTCATGTTGCATAAAAGCGATGATGCACTCCTGAGTGTGCTGTCTTTTGCATGAGACATTAAACTGAGGTCTCATCTGCTTGAGTTGATGACAGCTTAAGTGGATGTATAAGATCCAATGGCACCTATCAAAAAGAGTAGGGAAAGCTTCCTGATCCCCTGCCAAAATTTCCCTAGAAGTATCAATACCACTTCAGGTCTCCCCTAAAAAGAAGCTGCTACTATAGTGGGACTAACCCAGTCAACAAAGGATAAATATGTAATCATCATCATCATCATCTTCTTTTGGCTGTTGCCATTAGGGGTCACCACAGCAGATCATCTGTTTCCATTTCTTCCTATCCTCTGCATCTTGCTCTGTCACACCAACCACCTGCATGTCCTCTCTCACCACATCCGTAAACCTTATCTTAGGCCTTCCTCTTTTCCTGGTACCTGGTAGCTTCATCCTTAGCATCTTTTTCCCAATATACTCAGCATCCCTCCTCAGCACATGTCCAAACCAACGTAATCTTGCCTCTCTGGCTTTGTCTCCAAACCTTCTGACCTGGGCTGTCCATCCTCGTCACACCCAGTGCAAATCTTAATATCTTTAACTCTGCCACATCCAGCTCTAACTCCTGCCTTTTTGTCAGTGCCACTGTCTCCAACCCATATAACATACCTGGTCTCACTACCCTCTTGTAGACCTTCCCTTTCACTCTTACTGGTACTCGTCTGTCACAAATCACTCCTGACACTCTTCCACCCACTCCATCCCGCCTGTATTCTCTTCTTCACCTCTCTTCCACACTCACCATTACTCTGAACTATTGATCCCAAGTATTTAAACTCATCCACCTTCGCCACCTCTACTCCTTGCATCCTCGCCATTCCTCTATCCTCCCTCTCATTCACACACATATATTCTGTCTTAGTCCTGCTGACCTTCATTCCTCTTCTCTCTAGAGCATATCTCCATCTCTCCAGGGTCTCCTCCACCTGTTCCCTACTTTCACTACAGATCACAATGTCATCTGCAAACATCATAGTCCATGGGGACTCCTGTCTGATCTCATCTGTCAACCTGTCCATCACCAATGCAAATAAGAAAGGGCTCAGAGCTGATCCTTGATGTAATCTCACCTCCACCTTAAATGCATCTGTCACTCCCACCGCAGACCTCACAGCTGTCACACTATCCTCATACATATCCTGTAAAACTCTTACATACTTCTCTGACACTCCCAACTTCCTCATACAATACCACAACTCCTCAATAGGCACCCTGTCATATGCTTTCTCTAAGTCTACAAAAACACAATGCAACTCCTTCTGACCTTCTCTGTACTTCTCCATCAACACTCGCAGGGCAAACATTGCATCTGTAGTGCTCTTTCCTGGCATGAAACCATACTGCTGTTCACTAATAATCACGTCCCTTCTTAACCTAGCTTTCAATACTCTTTCCCATAACTTCATGCTGTGACTGGTCAATTCAATCCCTCTGTAGTTACTACAACTCTGCACATCAGCCTTATTCTTAAAAACGATACCAAAACACTTTTTCTCCATTCCTCAGGCATCCTCTCACTTTCCAAGATTTCATTAAACAATCTGGTTAAAAACTCCACTGCCATTTCACCTAAACACCTCCATGCTTCCACATAGATAATATATATATATCTATATATATATATATATATATATATATATATATATATATATATAAATATAAATATACATACATATACATATATATATATATATATATATATATATATATATATATATTTATATTTATATATTCACATATATGGTTAGTAATTTTGTTCATTATTTTATTTTTGAGCATATTGACATGCTGGTTTAATCTTACTAAAGTTTACTTTCTGAACCGGATTACTTGTTTCTCTTTTATGCTTTGTTGTATGTGATATGCAGTACTATGCTATATTTTTATATGTTATTCAACATGATGAGGTCTGCAGCACATAATAATATGTGATTAATAGTGCATATTCCTTTAAGGGAGACAGAAATTCTGGGAGTGCATATCTCCAGGGTGAACCTTTACTCAGGGTCAGCCTTTACAAAGGTGTCATAGGCATACCTCTCAACCTCTTAAACCAAGAAATCTGGTCAAAGCCTTAAATAATGGTGGGACAAAGGCCCAAAAATATGGACAATTTTTAAATATCGCCCTTAGAAACATAAAACGTTGACAGAATGACAGGTTTTCTATTAGCATGATTTTTTGTGAAGGGTATGACATCTGAAACTCAAATACTGGTTATAATATTTTGACTTCCATCCTCAATTATTTGCCATCAATTGCCAGAAAACTGAAAACTTGTGAGGAATAGAACAAAAATATGAGGCAAAAATCTGGACAGTTGAGAGGTATGGATGGGTTCATGATTTACATGGTTCAGCCTCTTCACTTGGGTATGCCTTATTATTTCTACTTTTTAGATAGACAGGGCAAGATCTTCTGCTCAGACAACTTTTTGCATGTTGCTGCTATAATGCTCTCATAATATCCTTGTCACCTAGAGCTATCTGAGAGCTCACACCAGAAGCACATCACTGTGGTATATCAACCTGCATGACTTTCCTTTCAACACTGTGACTAACAGCAGTCAGGTACCTGGACATATGGGTTTGTCACAGCATTTCTTGTTTACAAATAAATGTGCTACATTCATTATTATGGATACCACAGCCTGTATAATCGTTCATTCATGATCAACAAATAAAGGGTTGAAAAAAATGACACACCAAGTAATTTCTAAATACAAGCCCTGCTATGCAGTTGCATAAATTACTTGTGAAGCCCAAACCATGTTTTTTTTAAAATAATTTATTAGCTAAATAAGGCAATTTGCCATTTTAGAAATTAGTTCAATTTTCCCCACACACAATAAAACAGAGATATCATTTGCAAATATTTAAAGAGCAAGCGCAAGATGAAGCAAGAAAAAAATGCACTGTCACCCACTTTTTAACTGGGATCCTTTCCTGACCTTTAGTTTACTTGATGTTAAAGTTAGTATGGCAGCTGTTAAGCAATTGATCTGAGGGCTAAGTGAAGGAATACATTAAGGTTGCTGGGGATTGTATCAGGAACTGAAATGCCCTTTATAAATGTTTGCAAGGCCAATTAGCAGATTATTTACATGCTTTCACACTTCAAAGTGAAACTGCAAGGCTCATCTCCACACTGGCTATATACTATAGTTGTACATAAGCCATGATCTCAAAAGCATTGTGCAGCCAGTACCCACAGACTATACTATCTGCATTATGTCATCTGTGTCAGGGAAAAAAAGCTTGAATTGACCCTAAATCCTGGCTTTACTCTTTTGTCCTGCATTAATCAATCTGAACAAGCTGCGAGACCTTGGTTTCTTATTTAAATTGTCTGATTTATATGGCATAGCAAGTGTGTGCAGTATTTTAATTATATTTAGAAAATAGGTGTGACACATAATATACCTGGATTTGGTAGATGGCATTCAGAAACATTTTCCACACAAATAAAAATGACAAGAGAAACCTGCATAGACAAAGAAGTCTTTCTTATAAGGAAACATTTTGTTTTGAAAAAGCACCATATCTCGCGCTTTGTAATGCATATTCTGTAACCCATTTCCCCTCTTTTCTAATTGTGTCAACTATTCAAGTAGTAGATATAACAACAAAGAAGAAAATAAAAATGTGAAAGAAATACTGCAAAGGAAAGTTTTGTAAAATCTTACCATAACCATAGATGTCCTTCTCTTCCATGTTGCAGTATTCTGTACATGTTTTTCTCTCTTGCTACCCGAACATCCGGCCAGTATACAAAAGATTCAGTCACTGTATGGTGCGAGGGATGTCTGACATGGCTAGCAGTGTGTGGACCATAAACATGATGTCTGCACGCACCAGACCTCAGAACTGAGTGCCCCAGTCAGAACCAGTCCTTAGAAGGTAATGCAGGTCCTGTGCCATCCAAAAGAGAACTGCTGTATAACAGATGCGGTAGGTGGGAGGGAAGGAATACTGTAACACGGAAGAGAAGGACAGCTATGGTTATGGTAAGATTTTACACAACTTTCCCTTGTTCTATTCACATGTTGCAGTATTCTGTAAATATGGGTAAGTGCCAAAGATGTGGTCTAGTAGAGTTCTCCAGGAATCCATGAAGGATAGCCCTGGCGAATCCAGCTCTGAACCTAGAAATCGGGTCTATCTTGTAATGCTTTATGAAGGTGTGCACAGAAGACCAAATAGCAGCTTCAAGGATAGTGGAGGTGTCCAGGCCCTTGAAGAAGTCTCCAGAGGAGGCCATTGCCCTGGTGAAGTATGCTTTAGCACTCCCTTGCAAGGATTTCCCATGGTGTTTGTAGCAAAAGATAATAGCTTTGGAAATACATGTAGAAATGGTTTGTTTAGATACTGTTTTTCCTAGAGCTCTTGGGTGGAAAGAGATAGTTGATTCACCTGTCTGATTGGTCTGGTTTTGTGCAGATAAATCTGAGTTGTCTGTGCACATCCAGGGAATGAAGTACTCTCTCACTGTCTCCCTGTGGATTGGAGAAGAAGGTGGGTAGGTGGATGGCTTGATTTAAAGAAAGGTCATTAACCACCTTGGGCATGATGGAAGGGTTGGTTCTAAGGGTTACTCTGTGTGGAATACAAGAAAGGGTGGAATAGCCATGATGACTTGCATCTCAGACACTCATAGCTAAGGTCAAGGCCAATAGGAGGACAGTCTTCCATGTGCTATATTTTAGGGAAGCTTTGGACACTGGCTCAAAAGGGGGTAGTGTTAGCATCTCTAAAACATAGCTCAAGTCCTATGGAGGAGGAATGAGCTTTCTTGGTGGCCTTTGATAAAGGACCCCCTTAAGGAACAGCTTTTCAGGCAATCTGGAAGCTAAGGAGGGTCCAGAGGTAGGCATGCTGAAATGGCAGACAAATGGGCCTTAATGGATGAGAATGTTAACCCTGTCTGCAAAAGTTCACACAGTTAAGACAGTACTAGAGAAGTCTCGCATTACAATGGGTCCAACTGCCTTTTGATACACCATATGGAGAGTCTTTTCCATTTGGACAGCTAAGATCTCCTGGTATTGGGTTTCCTGGCCTCCTGCAGGACAGTGAGCACATCCACATTATAATGGTGTCTGAAAGGGATCAGAATGCTATCACCCATGGAGAGAGGTGAAGAGATTGCCACTGTGGGTGGATTTGGGTTCCCTTGTCCTGTGTGAGAAAGTCCACTCTCAGAGGTAACTTGTGGTGATTGCCCTTGGATAATTATAGGACGAGGGGGAATCAATGCTGTCTTGGCCAATAGGGAGTCACCAGCAAGATTGCTGGTCTGTCCTGCTGTATCTTCAGTAGGACCTTCTGAACAAGAGGAAAGGGGGAATGCATAGAGAAACATCCCCTTTCAAGAAATTGAAAAGGCATCTGTTGCCATAGCCCGTAGTTCTATTAGTCTGGTGCAGAAAGAGGGAAGCTGCCTGTTAATGGTCGAGGCAAACAGGGCTATTTGAGGTGTACCCATTAGTGGACCAGATCCAGAAAGACATCCCTGTGTAGCATCCATTTGTGGGCCATAGTGATGGACCTGCTGAAGGAGTCTGCCTAGGAATTCTGTTGTGAAGGTATGTATATCACCTGTAGAGTCACTCCCTGGGTGGAGGCCATTTCCCACACCAGCAGAGCTAGTATGCAACGTAAATATGATTTGGTACCCCCTTGCTTGCTGAGATGCCACAGAACTGTGGTACTGTCTGTAAAAAGCTTCAGGGGTCCCTGTTGAAGACTGGTTGGGAAGGCCTGTAGGGCCAGTAGTATTGCCCTCATTTCTCTCACATTGATATGGTCTTTCTTGTGTGGTGCTGGCCACACTCCATGCACTTTCAGATGCACAGAGTAGCTCCCCACCCTAGGTTTGAGGCGTCTTTGTACATAATCTGTTTGGGTTCAGAGGGTTGAAGTGGGAGACCAGGGTTGAGCTTCACCTGATTCAACCACCAATGTATCTCCTGTTTGAGGCAGGGCAGGAGGGGCTCCCTGTACTTTATGGGGTAAGAATGCTGCTTCCAAACTGACCTGAGGTATCACTGCAGTTTCCTCATGTGAAGTCTGCCTAGAGGCAGCATGGGAATAGTGGAGGCCATGTAGCCCAGGAGCATGGCGTACTGCCTTGCATCATTTCTTTGGCCTGAAGAACTAGGAGCAAATAATGTGTCAAGCTTTCCACCTTTTCAGGAGGAAGGTAGGCTTTCATGATGTCTGTTCTGATCCTGCACCCCAGGAAGACTATGTGTTGTGTGGGTGCCAGTAGAGATTTTGGGTAATTAATCTGAAATCCCAGGGACTGTAGGAGTGAAATGGTTTCTTGTAAGTGTTGCAGGAGGGACTGTTTGCAGTCTGCTTGCACAAGGATGTTGTCCAAATATGGGAATATTTAGATCCCTCATATCCTGCAGAAGGCAGTTACTGGTGCCAGACATTTGGTGAAGACTCTGGGTGCAGTGGAAAGTCCAAAGGGCAAGGCAGAGAATTAAAAGTGAGAGGAGCCCACTGAGAACCTTAGGTACTTCCTGAAGCTGGGCCTTATAGGCATCCTTGATGTCCAAGGTGGCCATGAACCCTTGAGCGACGATAAGTGGAAAGAGAGTTGGCAAAGTCAACATCCTGAAGGTGGGCTCCTGAAGGAAGAGGTTGAGATGTGAGAGGTCTAGAATTGGTCTCCAGGGGCTATCTTTTCTTGGAACTAGGAAAATCCTGGAGTAAAAACCTTTCCCATAGTAGACTGTGGAACTGGTTGAATGGTACCTTGAGTCATAAGACTGACTAGCACAGGTTTTAAGAGGTAAAGTTGTTCCTTTAGGGGCTGGGGGATTCCCTTTATCTGTGGTGGAATGATCCAGGTCATGAAGTACCCATTTTCTATTATGGATAAAACCCACATGTCTGAAGTCATAAGTCTAAACACTTGGAAACAGTGAGAGAGATATAAGGAGAGAAGGCTAGAGGGAGGGGGTGGGGGTTTCAAGGTGGAAAGGTAGGCACACACTACCTGCCCTGTCTTGAAAGGGTGGCCTCTGACTGGTAGATGGTATGGCCCTAGTAAGAGTGGATTGCTTCCTGGTGGTTTTCCTAGGCCTAGCAGAGGGAGCAGGCCATGAGTGCTTTCAGATAAACTGAGTTTTAGATGGAAAATTCTTCTGAAACTTTGGAATAGGGGATACTAATAGACATTTTAAATTTTGCATCTCTTTCCCTTTTGTTGCAAGGACTTGAATAAGTCTGCCAATTTTTATCCAAACAGGGCTGAGTTGTCCAAAGGAGCATCTACCAGCTTAGCTCTAAAATCATCTTAATTATCTTTCATGCCCACTGAGTGGCGCAGAGTTACAGTTATCCCACTCCACAAGGGGGGATCCACCTTGGATCCCAGAAACTACCATCCCATCAGTCTGACGAGCCTTATCTGCAAGGCCATGGAACGTATTATCATGGAACTTATAAACAAAGACATTGGCAACCTTCAAACACTGGACCCCACCCAGTTTGGGCTCATGAAGGGCCGATCTTGTCTCCTGAACCTTATTGACTTCTTTGAATCAGTCTCCAGAGCCATGGACAAGGGTAAGGTGGTCCATACAGCCTATCTAGCCCTTGCCAAGGCCTTTGACACCATCCCCCACTCTGGAATCATAGATAAACTTACTAAGCTGGGCATTAATCCCTACGTCACCCAATGGGTTGCTAACTGGCTTACTGATAGAACCCACACTGTAAAAGTAGCCAACTCCAAATCCAGCTCAAGACAAGTGACAAGTGGAGTACCTTAGGGTTCAGTCCTGGGACTGCTCTTGTTTGGCATCTACTTCTCTGACATACAGGCCAACACTAAGGGACTCTGGCTAACAAAGTTTGCAGATGACTGCAAACTGGGAGCCATTACTGAATCCCCAAATGATGTGGATACTCTACAAAAGGGCCTTACAGAAACAGATCCTTGGTGCCAGAGCCATGGGCTCAAGCTCAATGCCAAGAAATGTATAGTTATCCCCTTTGGGAAAAAACATGTACCCGTGAATTACCATATAGGTGGCAGTACACTAAACACCGAAAGTGTGATAAGAGACTTAGGGACACAGGTGGACAGTGGTCTCACCTTTGTTAACCACATCGCCACAACAGTCAGGGAAAACCTTCTATGTGGCACACCTCATCACTAAGGGCTTTTCATCCAGAAAAAAGGAGGTCATTGTCCCACTGTACTCATCCCTCATTAGACCCATTATAGAATACAATGCCCCATTTGGTATGTACCTCTCAAGACATCTGCAACAACTGGAAAGGCCAAAAAAATACCACACTAAAAGAATCACAGGCCTAAAGCAGATGCCCTACGCTGACCGCCTTAAAAAACTCCACCTATACTCTGTCACATATCCTCTACTCAGAGGTGATCTCTGCTTAACATACAAGGTCATGTCAAACCCAAAGCTGTTGGACATGCTACACTTAAAGAAATCCCAATCCCTAAGAGCCACACACTCCAGGGATCTAAACCTTGTCATCACAGTAAACAAAACATGCTGGAGGGATAGGTTCCTGACCCAGAGACTCCCCAGAATCTGGACTAGATTGCCCATACATGTCAAGCAGAGTGCCTCTTTGGCCTTCTTCAAAAGGAACCTTGAAGTCTTGATGGGAGAAAGGAAATTCACCCCAGGGATCACGTTAGTCACCCTGCTAGACAGAGGTCCAGGGAAGTAAATAGTGTGGGAAGAAATAGCCAGGGAATTGTTATGGCTAGGCTTGTATATGCCCTAGGGCTGATAGCCTAGTACCAACCTATGAACCTATGAATCTGGCAGGAGCTGAAGACATAACCAGGAATGCCTTCTTAAGGCAGATGCTGATGCCGCAGAGCTGGCTGAGGCCTCAGCAGCATCATAGCTGCACTTGATAGAGTGCCTGGTAACCTGAGAAGTCAGGAAAACAAGGGAAGACAGTTGAGCTTTGGCTGCTGAGTCTAGGGAGTCAAAAAATTCCTTGGCAATCTTCCTCAGAAGGGATAAGGCATATTTAGATATGTGTGAATGGTAACTGATTGCCATCACTTGAATAATTACAAAAAGAAACATCTGTTTTGCTAAAATCATATCTGACAATTTTATAAATAAGAGATATGTATTGAGTGTTCTTGTGTGAGCTATTAATAATTGTTGAGATAAAATCCAAGATTTTTAAGTTACTCTTATTGCATGTCTCTCATGAGGGTATGAGCTTAGTATGTATAAAATCCTTACATGTCTGGAGGTCCAGCCAATTGCAATTTTGCTAACTATATCTGCTGATTAAATAGTCTGCAGAACTTATTTTATTAGCTGAGAGAAATTGATTCCAATATAACAGGTTACCCAACTTAAATTCTAACATTTTCTGAGTATCAAAAGATATCAAACATTCATTTCTGTAGGCAATAGGAAACATAATTATTAATACATTCTTAATCAATTGATTAGAAAACATAAGTTTTTTAAACAACAGCAGTATTTGGTTTGTAAGAGGTGTAAGAACAAGTTTTGACCTTTCACTTTGAATGTATATTTTTAAAATCCATATAAATATGTATGTATTTGAGTATATGGTTCAAGCAATGCCCTGTTACCATTAAGAAGCAAGGTTTCATGTATTGATTTCCAATATGATGTATAAGAGGCATTTTTCCAAAGCAACACTATGTTAATAAATGCAGAGTTTAAATAAAAATCAATATCTGGAAACCTTATACCTCCTTCATCCTAGCTTGTGGTGTGCCAGAGAAGAGAAATTCTTGTTTTTTTTTGGGATACCAAATGAAGTTGAGTAATACGTTTTAAATTTTCTGCTTAATTTTGACAGGTGGGGGATTATTAGAGCTTGGCCTATGAATAAGATTTTAGGTAACAGTATAATTTTGATTAAAGTTAGTCTGTCTTCAAATGTGAAGAAGAGTCTGTTCCAACTGTATATTAGACTAGTAATTGAGTGTATAAGTTGTTGGTGATTAGATGTGAGTGATTTTTTTTATAATTAGATTCAATAATGATACCTACACATTTAATGTGCATGCTCTCCCAGTTTATGTCTGTTTTTGATCTAAGTTTTATAGTAACATTTTTATTCACTAGAAGTGCTTGAGTTTTGTTGTGATTGCATTTTAGACCAGAGATATTTGCAAAGAAGTCTAGATTATGTAATATGTGATCTAATGAATTTTCAGTATCATTAGAAGTTATCGGTAGGTCATCAGCAAACAGTTGTATCTTGGGGGATAGTTTGTCTGACACTTTATATCCTTTAATGTTGTCATTATTTCTAGCATAATTTGAAAGAGGCTCAATAGCTACGGCAAAGATTAATGGGGAGAGGGGGCACCTCAGTTTAGTACTTCTTAATATTTCAAATGGGCTAGATAGATAAGATCCAATCTTCACATAGGCTATGGACTTTTCATATACAATTTGGGAAGAAATTGTATTTTTGCAGAGCAAATATATCAAGGCTTAAAATAGAAAGCTCATTCTTTTTGTTTGCTATTATTTTAATATTAATGTCGATTATCAGGGAATAATAAAGCAGAATACAGTGCTTATAAGAATGCAAATACATTGTCTGTTTTCTGTATTTATGCTGTTTCCAACACTTATAATGAAAGCTACTCTGCTAGTTTTCTAGGACTGACTCACACCTATTCCTTATAAAGAACAATTACTGCTTATTGACACATACAGCTTCTCCCCTTAAACATCAACACCCAACCTGCAGATTAATGTAATGCCAATTGCCTAAGGTTAGCCTCTTCCATTTCCTTACCTTTTGCATTAGTATGACAGTTGTCATTATATGGGATTACCAAGCTCATTCAGCACCTTGAGGAAAAAAGCTATTTTTATGCTACACTGAATCACTCTGATATGCCGTGCACTGACATGACATAGCATAGCAGAATGGTTTAAACATTTGCTGTTTATGCAGCTAGTTTATATGCACTTTGAATTCTGCCATTTTGACATGCACTCCATCCATCTACATCTCCTTTTTCTCATTTTTGGATATGGGGTCATGCTCAAGATTTACACCATCAGATGGCTAAGCCTGCCATGGTGGTTCTTACACACCACATACTCACATGCACACTTACACCTGTGGCCAGTTTGGAGTGTCCAAACCAGCTACTGCATGTCTTTGGCATGTAGAAAGGAACCAGAGCACCACAGAGTTTTAAAGCCACATACAGTTGCTCAAGCAAAGTTCTAGCAGAGGCATGATATCTGGATAGTTGCAACTAGCTAAGAATGGTAATTGAATATAATTGAAGCATCAGTACCTACAGTGATCACCTCCTGCAACAGTATGATAAAGAAAGGTAAAAGAGCACAGTAAAGTCATAGGGGATGTCGAGTGATGTATGTGTATATACCTTTAAGAAGCTATCCAAGGGCTTGCACAAGTGTATAAATACTGAGCACATGCGAGCCTGACTGCCATTTTGTAGTAAGCTGTTGAGATGTAAGCATATATGTATGTAAGGTCTGTCTGTTAACCAGTTTGTTTGTATTTTATGATGCTGCTATCCATCCTGATGCATTTTTATGTATTAAAACATTTAAACAAAATACTCGGCCTGCTTGTCATCTAAGTTAGAGGAGGATTAGTGACATGGTGCCAGAAGTAGCATGTCTAAAGGACATGGTGTTAGAAGCAGCATGGCTAAACCAACTTGAAGCCAGGATGGAATCCAAATTCTTCAGTTTGAGTCCAAGAGGCACTTGGTTGGAAATGGAGGAATATACAAGAGTGAATCATCCCTACTGTATGTATACTTTGCAAAACAGGTCAGAAAATAATTTCAGATGTTAAAACTTGCTCAGCACTATTTTTTATTCACCTAATATGAAACAAGGCATACAGAATGCTCTAAATGATATTTGCATAAACTATGTACAATATTGATAAAAATATTCTAATTACTACAGAAAATGTTTGAAATAAAGTCTTAATTGCATAAAATGAATAAAATAAGAAGAAACAACCACATTTTTAAATACGTGCTTAGTGAAGCCATATTTTTCATATTAGTCAAAGATATCTGTGTAATCAGAAGAGTGTAAAATGTTAAGGTGTTTGTGCAGTGTTACAGTAAAGTTATTTCACAAAATACAGCCTTTAAAGAACATATTTCGCAAAGTATAGTATTTTGAAGATTTTATTGTGCATTTGAATGGTATTACAGGCTCACAGACCAGTTAGTTCATACATAACTTCAAGGGCCATATTTTCTGTGTGTTTGTGCATACTTTGTGGGCATGACAGATGAATTTTGAAAACCCAGTGCACTTGTGCTTGACAGTAATATTGCTAAGAACTGGAGAGTGTTTGTGAAAGAGTGCAACATTTTCATACATGCTGCATTTTCTGATAAAGATGACCATACAAAGACATTTATTATGCTTAATTTAGCTGGGTCAGAAGCCATTGAAATGGAACATTCATTTGTGTATGCACCTGCTATCTCTACGGGAGAGGGGGAAAACCATCATATTGTTGTAACTGCTGAGTCAAGGGAGGACACTGAGTGTTTAAAATGGAAATTTAAAGAAATGTGTAAGCCCCCAGACAAACATTACAATGGAATGGCACTTATTTTACACAAGGGATCAAAAACCTGGTGAAACTTTTGTAGCATATATAACTGACTTGAGAAATAAGGCTAAAATATGCAGATTTTGTGATTTAAGGGGGGAGCTGATAAAAGACAGACTTCTGAGTGGTATTAAATATGATGCTGTTAGTAAGATTTTGCTTTGTGACAGTGATTTAACTTTGAATAAGGCCATTGAGATTTGTCAGATATACGAGCTCACAGAAAAGCACACAAATATGCTTATAAATGAGAATAGCTCTAGAAAGCAGACTGATAAAGCTCATGTTGACAGTGTGCAGCATGCGGTTAAAAAAAACAGGCCCAAGCACATGACAGCAGCTGTAGCCCCTGCAACACTCACTGGTAAAGCCTGAAACTTTCAAGCAAATTCCAGAGTTTGCACAATCTCAGTGAAGCATAAACATGAGTCAGCAAAATTAAAGCATGGGTCCCAACCTAGTTTCATTGCCAACTGTTGTAATTGTAGTGGTAACCATGACTCTAAAAAGGAGAAATGTTTAGCTTTTGCTCAGCAATGCCACAATTGCAATAAGCGGAATCATTTCAAAAGGTTTTGCAAATCAAAAGGCCAATATTCTTTTTTATTAAGAGAGAACATTTTAAGATAAGAGTTGATCAGTTAGAGAGCTGTATCTCTACTCTTTATGTTGATGGTGTGTCAGTGCTTCATGAAACAGTCAATGTAGTTGATTTAAGGCCAAAGAATGAAGTATTTTGTACTGCTCAGATAAATGGCAAGCCTATAGAGCTCAAAGCTGACACAGGTTCCTAGTGCAATGTTATGTCAGCAGCAACATTTGCTGGAGTGTGTAATGGTGAAAGACTTGATTTGGTGAAGTGTTCAAAGCTTGTTGCTTATGGATGTGAAGAAATTCAGACTGAAGGCTCAGTAGTGCTTTCATGTTACTCTGCTGGAAGAAGCTACAACTTGTTATTTTATGTGGTTAAGAGGCATGCCCAGTCATCATTTGGGCTCAGAGACAGATTGAAAATGGGACTGCTTTCATTTAATAATGAAGTCCACCAAGTCAGCTTAAAAGACCACTACACTAATTCCGTCCATTAAATTTTTTCTACCTGTACAGATCTTTTCGAAGACAAACTAGGCAAACTTCCAGTTGTGTATTCCATGAAGTTAGACCCAGAGGTCAGTCCAGTTATTAGGCCAGCATGTAAAGTTCCAATAGCTATGCAGGACAGAGTCAAAGTTGAGCTAGATAAAATGGTGTGACAAGTTGTGATTTGTCCAGTTGCAACTCCAAATGAGTGAGTATCTTCTATGGTGGTAGCTCATAAGAAAAGCTCAGATGACATTAGAATATGTATTGACCCACAAGATTTGAACAAAGCACTAAAAAGACCTCATCAGCCAATGCGCACAGTCGAAGAAGTTGCAGCTTTGATGCCAAATGCCACTGTTTTTCTCTGTCTTAGATGCAAAGAGTTCATTTTGCCAGATTAAGCTTGATAAAAAATTATCATTGCTCACTACTTTCAGTACTCTGGCAGGTATAGATTTTTGAGAATGTCATTTGGGATAAATTCTGTGAGTGAAGTCTCTCAATGTGCAATGGAGCAATTTTTTCTGGGTATCTTTGTGCTATTATAGTAGATGACATACTAGTAGGAGGGAATGGTGAAGCTGAATATGACAGCAACCTCAGAAAAGTTCTGGAAAGAGCACATCAAGTGAATCTTAAGCTCAATCCACAGAAATAAACAAAAAAAACCTATATAGTGATAGCCAACTCCAAAAAACATTGGAAATAGCAGTTTAATATGTTGTTCCCCAAAGAAACGACATTACTCAGCCAAAAACATCAAACTTCAGATCGTGCAAAAAGCACAGCAAACAGTCAAGCGCTTTCATCCATAACTAATCAGAACTTCATCAGAACACAATACACAAGCTTCTAATTACTCAAATACTTTTCAGTACAGCCACACCCACCAATTAAAACAATATAAAATGTTATAATATTACAACAACCCCTGTTACTGTATTTAAAAACATAACCTATCAATAATTATAAAATCATGGATTTATGTTTTAAAATAGGCATTAAAGAACAACAGTCATTTATACCTAGAGTCATACTTGCATTTAATCTAAGTTGTCAAAAAAATTCTATTGATTCCAATTTGTTTTGCCAATACCCACCCCCAATATCTTCCTTAAATTTGTAATATTCCAAACGGAATTCGGTACAAGTTGGAACATGTTTCAAATGTCTATACAAGCTATTATTTTTATTTTTCATTCCTATGGCATTTAAATGTTCATAAATATGCTTATGAAAGACTCTTTCTGTCTTCCCAATGTAGAAGTGTTGGCAACCTGTACATACTGCAATATATATCCTAATCCCCTGGACCCACAATTACCTACCGCAAGTCTAACTTTAATACAGGGATCTCCTACACCAATAGTACTCTCTACCAAGATGTATCTACAGTAACCACAAGCATCACATTTCACAGTTCCTTTGGAGTTTAAATTATCAAGCAATCTTGAATGTTGAAGTAAATATTTCAAATTGAAATCTGTTTTATATACTAATCTAGGGATATTACCAACATTTTAGAAAATCTCATTGTTACCCCTAAATATAACTCAATTTTTCTCCAAAATATGCCTCACCTTACCACTTACTTCACCATAGGTTAAAACCATGGAATGAACATATGACCTTTTGTCACCCTGGGACTTGTTTTCCCCAAGAGTAGTACCCAAAAGGGGCAAATACCTTGTCCTCCAACCGTTAATAACCTGCTCACAAGTATGTATAATCATATCCCTGGGGTAACCTTTGCCCATGAAAAACTGAACCTGGGTTCCCATTTCATTCCTACAAACATCCAATTCTGAACGCATCCTGGCAATTTTGACCATTTGGCCTTTGACTATATTTTTCTTAACATATCCAGGGTGACAACTCCCAAAATCTAGGTACTCATTAGAAAATGTTGGCTTCCTGTAAATCTTGGAACTAAAATGTTTATTAGACAAATTGTTAATCAGTGTCATGTCTAAATAATCCACTCTCACTTCTGAATGAGTCAGAATAATATTCCTCCTTTATTCTGGAAAGGAAATCCCAGGAATCTCTTAGAATATGTTCAATTCCACTCATAGAGTTTCTAACTAACTTATCCATGAATATCCCCAAGGAATAGGTAGAACTGTTGTGAGAAGTCACTGAGTCTATAAGGGGGATTTTCAATACTTTTATGCACCTATGGTATCCTGAAGATGGTTGGAATGGTAGGATATTCAATAGTTAAAAAATTAAACATTTTCTCATTAATACTACCTTGGCATAGAGAATCCTCCAATAAAAGTTGGATTTTCCTGTGAGCTGTGTTCACCTCATTACGTGACACAACTTCATATTTTTCTTAACAGTATAAGGTAGTAAACATCTGGTTAATGTAATCTGTCTTTTCTACAATAACAATCCCTCCCCATTTATCTGGTTTTGTGAACCGTAACTTGGTACTGACTCTTAGTTTGTTCAATAATCTACCTTCATCACGTTAGGTTATAATGCCTTCTCTTATAAGTATGAAACAATTCAATAATCTCCTGGGTACATACTTTTTCAAAAGTAGTAATAATGGAATGCAAGGGAGGATTGAAACAATTTTTCATTCTAAACAAATTCCCATTTTCACTGTAACCATTGTCCATATCATTAAACATAATTTTAAAATTAAAATTTTCGGTATATAGCTTCAACTCAGTTAGTGTTCTTGCTACATCACCCCTTTTTGCTGGTACAAATTTTGTGCCTTTACACATAAGTGAGAAGAAGTTTTTATCTACTTTCAAACATGTATAATTAAATACATTAAAACCTTGGTAACTTAAAAATTTACCTTCAAATGCTGTTAGTATAGTACTTTCAGTTACATGTGTCACATAATGATTTATCTGTTGTGACTGCCCTTCCTCCATCTCTGTCCTTGACCTTTGTGTCTCCACTCCCTCAGTCCCGGGTGAAAGTCTAAAAAAACATAATTTGCTCTACTTTTACTTTGATTTTTATTCTGTAATAAGGGGTGGGTACTGTGAGTTCCTATTACGTAGTCGGACTTTTACAAGTTTGAACGCTATATGGTTGAAACCATATGTTCGAACTTGTAAAAGTTCAAATATGTAAAAAAAAATTAGAAAAGAAAAAACATAACTAACTGTTGTAAGCAGGGGGCAAGCCCCCCTGCACCCCCCACACCCCCCGCTCTTTAAATATACCAACTCCGAGATCGCACTACAGTGTGAAAAGGGAAAATTTCCCTTTACTGCACTGTAGTGCGATCTCGGATTTGGTATATTTAAAGAGCGGCTGTGTGGGGGTTGCAGAGGGGCTTGCCCCCCTGCTTACAACAGTTAGTTTTGTTTTTTCTTTTTTTTTTTTTTTTTTATGTGTTTGAAGTTTTGAAACTTTGAACATAAGAGTTTGACTTTATTATGTTTGAAGTTTCAAAGTTTTGATCACGTAATAGGAACCCGGTACTGTCTCTCATAATCCAAATCATTTTCATTCCACATCACAAGTGAGATCCCTTTCTCTCAAATTCTAATCTCAACTGTTGTTATTATCTCTATCCCTACCCCAATTATTATTAACTTTATCCACCATTTCATAAGATTTGGGAAAGGGGTATGCCACTGTATTGCTAGATTCAGCCTCATTCCTATGCAGTTTGTTTTGCTTTCACTTAATATTTTACTTTACTTGCTGTTCAACTTTATCAAAAATATTATCATATTTTACAGAGAACATGGCAAATTGAGCACCACAAGTCACATTTTCATTCAATTTATCAATTTTACAGATCAGGTCAGTAAGTTTATTATTGTTAATTCTAATAATAAACTCCATCAACTCTATGCCATATCTATTGAACATATCTAAACGTTCAGTACACTGAGACTGTCCTTTCTTTAAACCATTGGGAAATGTATATGTTCTTAAACCCCTCAGAACTCCTTTTCTTTTAATGCTTTCCTTTAAATAAGTGTTGTCACATTGAAGGTTACGTACCTTCATTAACTTGGATTCCAGTTCGTTTAATCTCTTGGTGATGTCTCTGTTATCAAAATTTTGATTATCTGAGTCAAAATTAAAGTCCATCCTGAGCCATTCCTGAAACCTCTTAGGTTATTCTCTTTTGGTTTGTTCATTAAATACCTGGCCACAAGGAATGGAACTTTGAGTGCAAGTCTCCGTTGTTACTGCTGCCATCACAGAAGTAGTAAAACAAACCAACCTTCCTGGTCCAATCACCTTCAACCCTGCCTGGGAACCAATAGATGTTGCTGGGAGTTGCAGTCTTTCATTGTAGTTCAGAAAACCATTTGTTTAACGAAGAAATGTTTTGTTTTGCTTATTTTATTGTGGCTATCTCGTAGGCACACTGATGTTTTTATTCAATCCACAGAAATACTTCAGGCTACAAGAAGTTACTTATGTTGGTCATTTATTTACTAGTTCAGGCCTACGACCAGACCCTTCAAAGCAAACAGCCATTCTTGAGATGCCAGCTCCAGACAATATTCAAACCCTGCAATGTTGTTTTGGCATGGTTAACTACCAAGGGGCAAATTAATTCCAGACTTGAGCCAACTTTCAGCACTGCTTAGAGAGCTGACATGTAAAGATGTAGCATGATCTGGGTTAGAGCAACACCAAAGAGCATTTGATGTCCTGACACAGCAAATTGCTAGTCCATCTTAGAAACTATGATGTTCACAAACCAGTTACACTTTCCTGTGATGCTTTGAAATTTGGTCTTGGTGCAGCCATTTTACAAGAGGATAAGCTTGTCGCCTATGCATTGAGAACTCTTTCCCAAACTGAAATTCAGTATGCCCAGATCGAGAAAGAGCTTTTGGCAATTGTGTTTGCATGTTCAATGATTCATGAATATGTTTATGGCAGACCTATCCAGACTGAAATGGACCACCAACCTCTAGTCACTATCTTGAGAAAACCTATGCATTCAGCTCCAGCCAGACAGCAACGTATGATGCTGAGATTGCAAAAGTATAATTTCACTATTGTCTACAAGAAAGGCAAACTTCTTTATCTTGCTAATATATTGTCAGGATAACCCAGAAACACCACAGAATGACACAAGAATGAGAACCTTGATTTTGAAGTCATGGATTTTTCTTCCACATGTCTTGATGAGCTGAGAGATCACACAGCCACAGATTCAGTTTTACAAAGGCTCAACCACTTTATCAGTCAAGGATGGCTGTCAAAGCAATCTAGTTTACCTCATGAAGTGCAACATTATTTTCCATACAGAGGTGAAATTTTGTCTGACAACCGCA
The DNA here is from genome assembly GCF_019279795.1 of Protopterus annectens. Lineage (NCBI taxonomy): Eukaryota > Metazoa > Chordata > Ceratodontiformes > Protopteridae > Protopterus > Protopterus annectens. The sequence goes on along the minus strand of NC_056731.1, from coordinate 1,331,978,344 downwards.
TCATTGTGAAAGGTCTGAAAGTAATTGTTCCAAAGTCCTTGCAATAAGAGTATGTTACTATATTGTATCATGGTCACTGAGGAACCAACTCTACCAAAAGAAGGGCGAGAGGGCTAGTATCTTGGCCTTCTATGTCACAACAGATTGAGAGAGCACTTTTATCTTATTCCGTATGTAATAGTACTAAGCCACATCAACAGAAGGAGCCAATTCAGCTAAACCAGATTCCAGAACTATCTTGGTCGATAGTAGCCACTGAAATGTTTGAGTAGAATGGTCAACATTATGTGGTGTTAATAGACTCTTCTCTAATTGCTTTGAGAATGACCTACTTCCCAGTCTTGAATCCAGTACTGTGATTACTAAGATGAAGCATCATTTTGCAGTACATGGTAATCTGGACAAAGTTATTTCTGACAATGGCATGCAGTTTACAAGCCAAACGTTCAAAAGATTTGCTGAAAAATAAACTTTACTCATGTCTCGAGTAGCCCTGAGTACCCACAGTCAAATGGTTTGGCAGAATGTGCAGTTCAAAGTGCAAAACAGCTGCTAGAGAAGTCCAAATGAGACAATAGTCATGTTTTCCTGAGTCTTGTGAATCTCATAAATATTCCTCATGATAAACATCTTGATTCACCTGCTCAGACACTTTTGTCAAGACAAACCAGAACCATGTTACTAATCAGTAGTCAATTGCTGGTTCCATGTGTTAAGAACAGCAGGTCAGTGAAAACCAATCCATTGAAGAAGCATTTAACCCAGAAGTCCTACTATGATAAAACCAGCAAACCGCACAATCCATTACGAGAAGGAGAAGGAGTAAGAATGCAAACATCCAGAGTTTATGATCGGGTTGGTGTCGTGAAAGGTATTTGCCCAGAGCCAAGATCGTACATAATGGAATCACAAGGAGCAGACTTTAGGGAGAATCAGAAACATCTAAGACTGGTGTCCAAGGCTATACTACGGCAGATAGACTGTGACAAAGACTCTTTATCTCAGAGTGAGCTGTCCGGTGTCCCCATTCCAGAGGAAGTTCCATAGAATATTCCCATTCCTGTGATGAATCCAGAAGTTCTTGATACAAGTTGTTCACCGAAGACTGTCCCTGTTGCTAAATTTAGTCCAGATTGTTATATTAGAAGATATGGTTGTATCTCTAAATGCTGTAACAGATACAAGGCAACTTGGACATGAACATTGTGTTTTGTTTCTAATGTCTATAGCAATGCATGTCTAACTCTAATATTGTTTTTACAAAGGGCAATCTTTTTAAGAGGGAGGATGCAGATCAATGTATGTGTATGTACCTCTAAGAAACTATCCAAGAGCTTGCACAAGTGTATAAATACTGAGCTTGTGCAAGCCTGACTGCCATTTTGTAGTAAGCTTTTCAGCTGTAAGCATGTATGTATGTAAGGTCTGTCTGTTAGCCAGTTAGTTTGTATATTATGATACTGCTATCCATTCTGATGTGTATTTATGTATCAAAGCATCTAAACAAAATACCCTGCCTGCTTGTCATCTATGTTAGAGGAGAATGAGTGACAAGTGACTACCACAGGGGCAACACAAGGCAGCAACAGACATATAGCCCAAAACCGATCATATTCCTACAGCTCTAGTTTCATCTGTAATCTCCTATGCTTGATATAACAATGAGCAAATCCTTTAACCTTATCAGAATACACCAGAAACTGATGGATGAGTGTTTTATAAGTTACACATTTCCACCCTGCTGATGCTGGCATTGTTGCATAGAAGAAAATGAATGGACTGATATATTATTGTTCAACAAACAAATGGAATCTTGCTGTGCATTGGTCTCATCCTGACAGAAAAATAATACACATAAAACTCTGTTTGACAGCCAGAAAGAAAAGATTTTTTTGTCTTAGTCTGAAAAAGCTGTGCTGTCACTTGCTAAAATTTGGATAATCCTTCAAATCCCATTTCTTGGACAAACTGATGAGGTTACAAAGTGAATAATGTTTGTGTATGTTCTACTAAATTCAAGGAGATGAAGGTAGAGCTGTACAGTTGTAATGTGACTTAGTGCCTGGTGAATTCACTACATGAAGAATAAACTGAGGATACTTGCTCATTTACTGAAAAGTCAAGGTTAAAAAAGGTCTGATGTGAATGAATGGGGAAAACCTTGTAATTATTTAGTAATTTAACAGTATTGTTTCTTATATTTTCAGGCTGTTACATGAAGATAAGGTACTAGTCACTTACTGTACTGTTTCATGATAAAGTTGACAGTTTTTCAGTATGCTCAGTGAATTGATCATTTTTATTTCATGGACATTAATGAATTAATAAATCTGTCATAAGAGGGACTGCATGATTTTTGTGCTAAATAATATATAGCTTTGCTATAAATGTGATTTCCCCTCATTTATGCACCTTAATCATAAGAGGGCACTGAGACAGGATTTAACAATTAGCAAGTCTATATTTTCAACAGCTATAAAACTCTTTGATTTTTTTTCTGTTTCAGACTGATTTAAGCCTGAAAAACAACACAGCTCCGTAAAATTTACTCCTTTAATCCAATAACCACAATATCATAATAACGCCAAAATTATTATCTCAAAGTTACATATTAATAACCACAAAAGCATAAACATTGTCTGTGTCTACATTCCCCCAGGGAAGAACACAGACACCCATGAAGATTTCTTAAGATGGCTGACTAATAACCACCCACAAGAAACCATTGTTCTTGGGGATTTCAACATTGACTGGAATGCCTGTTCCTCTAAATCCCCCACAACCCATGTAAACCTCCATGGGTTTACCCAAACCATATCCTCACCCACTAGGTCAGGTGAATCACAAAATAAAGACAGTACCCTGGATTGGGTACTCTTCAACAACTCCCCACAACTCTATACATCAGACACTCTACCCGATGATCTACCTCACCTATATATTCAAGCTTAATGTTAACTTCTGCTACCAACCCACCTATAGAACTATAAGGAGCAAAAAAAACTTTGATCTCAATAAGTTTAACAATGAACTAAAGGCATGCAACTGGTCATCCCTAAAAAAACTTACCCCTAGATGAAGCGGTCACATACTTTAATGCCAAACTCCTCACTGTTCTCGACTGTCATGTCCCTAGTCATACTATTAGAATCAAGATCAATGTTGCACCATGGCTTACTAAAGATTCAAAATACAAAATCACACTCAGGAATAAAGCGTGGGCCACCTACCGCACAGCAAAAACCCTACCTGACCAACTTAAATTTAGGCAGCTAAGAAATGATGCCAAAAAATCCATAACTTTAGACAAAAAGAATTACTATTACCACCTACAGTAAGTACACCACAATAAACCACAGAAATTCTGGTCAGGAATAAATACACTCCTCCTCCCAGGCCAAACCACCACCCCACCACCCCTCTGCCTCCAAATAAAAATCCCCCGAAGATATTGCTAACACCTTTAACACTTTCTTCACTGAAACTATCCAATCTTTGGCCAGCCAACTAACTCCACCAGTTCTAATCCAAATGTAGCCAATACCAATACCAATACATCATTCAGTTTCCAACCAGTGCCCACTCAACTCATTAAGGCCCTACTTAGGAAACTAAGACCCACCACCCTGGCTGCTGACCACCTTCCTGCAGACTACTTACAAAAGGCTGCAGATGCATTTGTATACCCCATCCCAATCCTAACCAACCATGCCATATCAGAAGCTTCCATCCCTGCCATATGGAAAATCTCACATGCCAAACCTCTTCATAAGGGGGACAGTTACACCGAACTGTCTAACTTCAGGCCCATAGCTATTTTGTCATCACTAGCTAAAATTATGGAGACGTGTGTACATATTCAGCTCATGAAATATCTCACAGAGAACAAACTACTGTCTAACTCTCAACATGGCTTTAGGCAAAAATCACAGCACTATGTCAGCCCTCCTCTCTTTTACTAACGGTATAAACCAAAACTGTAACAATAACAAACTAACCTCTGCACTCTTTCTAGACCTTTCCAAGGCCTTTGACATGGTTGATAACAAAATGCTAATGAACACCTTGAAGGCCTTCACCTTAACAAACAGGCACTCCAGTGGTTTAATTCCTACCTACAAGGCAGGCAACAGGTGGTCCTGTGGCAGGATAAACTATCCTCATGCCTCCCCATCAGGCTAGGAGTTCCCCAGGGATCAATACTAGGTCCCCTTTTCTTCTTCATCTTTATATATTATCTTAGCACAGTCATACTGGAGGCTACCTGCATTCAATATGCAAACGACTCCACCTTGATTTGTTCTGCCACCTCCCCAGAAACTTTTTCTACATTAACCCAAAACACCTTTACCTTGGTGGACAAATGGCTATTAAACCAACATCTAATCCTATACCCCAACAAAACTAAGCTACTTTGCTTCTTCCCTATGTGGAGGACCACCCCACCACTCTTCAACATAACAGCTAGTAATGGGACCATCATCTCTCCAGAAACCCAAACTAAACTTTTGGAGGTCACAATTGATAACAACCTCAGGTTTGATGTACACATCAATCAAGCTATAAAAACTATCAATAAAAACTCAGCTCTCTATAGGATCAAATCATTCCTCACCCCACCTGCTCAAATTGCAATCGCCCACTCCCATCTACTATCTACCCTTCTTTATGCCTCTCCTCCTTTCTCCAGCCTGAGCAAAACTGATCTTATTAAATTATCATCATGCTACAACCATATTGCCAGATTTGCTACTGGCTCACCCTATCGAACCCACCACTGCCACAACCTAAATCTCCTAGACTGGCTGGAACTACTTCACCTTCTACAGCTCAACTAGCTCATACTTACCCACAAAATTGTCTACCAGCCAGAAAATACCCCTGCTCTAAAAAACATGATCTGCCCCTACAGTAACAATTGACCACTCCACTCCTCTACCAAACTCCTAGTTCTAACTGTCAAATCCAACCACTCTGCTAGTGACTCACACTTTGCTAACTCTGTCGGAAAGATTTGGAACTCACTACCAGCTGACCTGACTCAAGAGCCTTCACCAACCTTATTGAAAAACAAGCTTAAGAATTACCTCAAATTGCACTGGATATGTCCCTGTACCAACCCTGACTAGTGCCCTATCCATCTCACATACCTCTCCTCTACAAATGTCCTTCCTTTGGCCACCTCTCTCCATATCATGAAGGGTAAACCATATCTAATGCTACTCAACATATTTTATTCCTGAAGGTAATATGTTGTTACTACCTTTATATACATACTTGCAATGCTTTGTAAGTCACAAGTGTCACGTGATCATTTGTATTGCTCTGTCTGTAACATGTGTGTAATTGCCATTCACTAATAGTTCTAATAATTGTAATGTGTACATGTACCTTGGAGCTTTTCTCCCTGTGCCTCCTCTGAAAATAGACATGGATCCAGTCGGACCATCCTGGTTAACAAATGTAAAATAAAATAAAATAAATAAAATCATCAGCTGCTTCATCAACCATGCAAAAAGAAATTAAGGTTTAATAATACTGCCTTGAATTTGTTTCTGCATAGGAGCAGAGCACAGAATGAAAATCAAATGTAAACATTATTGCAGGTTTCAGGCAAAGTTCAAAAAATACACCCGTTATGATTTTTACATGACATTTATACCCGAATACTGTAGCCATCATAATATTTTCTGATCTTACATGGAAGCATGGAAGAACAAAACAAACTGCACATAAACTGTGCAACTCTCATGAAATGTGCTTCTACAGTCTACCTGCATTCATCTCTGGATGGCAGGTGCTACAGACAAATACTCATGATTTCTCATCTGATTGTTAGTTTCCCCAGATTTTGAAGGTACAATTTCCTAAGAACCATGAGCACAATGACCAATAAATTACATCCTGTGGGACACATATCAATGAAAAGCTTTCCTTTTCATTCGTGAAATGAACTTCACTATTTATGTCAAACTGATGCCTGAACAGTGAGGGCATGGAGGGAAAATTTAAAGATAGGAAGGAGTGAAAACAACTATCATCTAATGTCTGATTGTAGGTATAACAGAAGGTTATACAGTTGTGTGAGAACAAGAATACAAACTTAGAAAATTGCATAAAGGAAAGGCAAGGGCATGATTAGCTTTAAAGAATAAAGCATTAGTTCAGTAATGTTGTATATAACTTTTGTGGAATAAGAACTAGTAACAGATGCTAATTATGAAATTGTATTGCACTGTATAAATGCATCACATATCCGTTCCCTAATACTCTAATATTAATGCAGATTTTCACTGGGGAGGAATGGAGAGTGATGGCACTCAAAAGAGCAAAATGACAAAATAACTAACTAACTAACTAACTAACTAACTAACTAACTAACTAACTAACTAACTAACGAACTAACTAAATAAAAAGTTATCAGTAGTACTGGCACAACTTACTTAGTGACTGGTAATTCCACAACACTAAATTTAAGCGGGGTATATTTATGTTATTTCCAAGATAAATTATAAGTAAATGTTCAGCTTTATTAAGGGCTTTGAACCAGGCAATGATAGATAAAACTAATAAAAATGTTAAGTAAAACTAGCTACAGTGAAGCAAGCTCACCCTTAAAACAAGTATGAATTTCATACAAATCTCCAAGTTCTATCAGCCTTCATTTCTTGTTATGCACCCCATTACTTACAACTGATGAGGGTAGAAGCAATAACAATGTCATAAATTAACACAAAACCTCCTGACGCTTAATCTTAGAACAGTCTACAGGTCACTGTTTATTTGAGCTTAATTATTTCACATGGATCCAGAACTCATCATGGAATACCAGCTTTCTCACCCAGCAGCATTATTTCCTTATCCCTTCTATTTATGGAATTCACACATCCTCTTCCAACTCCCCTTGTCCTGTAGCTCCTCCACTGAGCTCCATCTTCATGCAATTAATCCACAGACTTCATACTGCTGCCATTTCATCTTGGAAACAGGAACAAACATCATACAAAGAAACTATTCAATGCAGAGTTAATTTCTACATGACTCTCTAGAAATGTTTCTTAATCTGGTGTTATTGCAGACTGCTAAACTATTTTGCTGAATAAAAAGGATCATATTTATGGTCAGCCAAGTTCATAATGTTCCCTAATGGAGATAAGTCACACCTCTGTTTATAGATTTCTTACAGTAAAGAAGCAAAATGCAAGTTAACACGTAAATAGCCTAGGCAGAATAAGTCATTAGAGCATTCATTTTTTAAATACCCCAAGTTTACTGACAGAACATATGCAGATTTTTTTAGGGTAGTCATTTACTCAAAGTGGGATATTTATTATTGTATCATAAGATTTTGGAAAACAAACCACACATTTAGTCATTGTAAATGACTTATATTCAGTTATTAGCAAAATACAAAGGCTCTGTTTTGAAATCTTATTTGTCTCTGTTTTCTTCATATTAACTCATTCACTCCAATGGAGCTCAGAACGTTTGCACTCTAACTTCCAGTGGGCGGAGCCTAAGCCTTTTGACAGAATCAAATTATGTCCTCACCTTTCAAACAAATGTTCATATCTCTGGAACCATAGCAATTATGAAAGAAGTATAAATGGCAAACCCTTCATCACAAGCTCTTTTTACAGTGTAAGTATTGTTTAGGTTCTAGGTGTTAAACTGAATTTTATAAGTTACGGTAAGCACAGTAACTGTTGTGTTTGTAATATTTTACAAACAACTTACAATATCTCTGCAACCACTACAGTTACACAGATACTGCCAGCAGCATTTTAACCATCTAGCTGAGGGCTTTCATATGAGGCTAAGGAGTTCTGCGTTATTTGGTTGCTGATATATTTAGAAAAATGTGAACATTATACCTTTATGAATAAATATCATAAAAACAACAGTTAATATCTATTTACCTGCACTGAGCAGAGGTCAAATATTAATGCAGTTGAATTTGCCATTGTGTAAGCCTTAAGATGCAATTTTTTAAAACCTTGTCCATAGGCATGGTTTTGGAATTATTGATGCAAATATGAACAGACAATATCTGACGCCTAGAGGCATCAGTAGGAGGTAACTGCAGATGCACCTGGAGCTGTCACTTGGATGTAATTAGTTAACATTTTTGAGATATAGAAGCATTGCTCTCTGTAATAGTTAGAAAAAATAACAGTGTCAGGAAAGTTGTAATTTAATTTTTTCACAGGACACAATTGTGCTGATGAGAAGTCCATAATGTATAACAAAAGTGAATTAAATGTAAAGGAAAAGTTACACTGTTTACTTATTAAAGTAAAAAATGCCTGAAAATTATTCATAGAACACACACATGACTAACTGTAAAACAACTATTACTAAGAAAGAATAAAAGTGATTAACCTTTTCACAAAAATCAGAACATATGCATATATAAGATTAAAACTGAAAATAAAACAAGTACAAGTTCCATATAATATTTCTGGGCTTTCTAGAGAAAAAGAGGGTCTCCAGGATGGAAACGTTATTACTTCCCTATAATATTCAGCCAATTTGAGCATTACTTCTTTCAGAAAATAGAAGTCTTAAAAGGACAGAACTAAATCTAGTATGAGTCGGTAAATTTACTACATTTCTCACTGCAGTTTGACTTATTAGATAGCCAAAAATACAAATACCTTAATACCGCTGAACAAAAAGAAATCAAAAGAAAAAAAATGTTATGTAGCTAGTAGTTTGAGAGTATAAAATGTGCTAATTAATTATTTATGTTAAATAAACCAGCAAAAGCAACCAAAGGAGTAGTCCACACAGGATTTGTTCAATGAAGCACTTTTCATCCGATTAGTAATAAGGACTTCTTCAGATAAAAAATGTCTAAAAAAATCCTCACTTAAATACAACTTCAAAAAAGTCACATGACAGAATTAGGGTAATAACTACACACTTCCCTCCAAAATGTTAACCCTCTGTGTGCTTGAAAACATTTAAAACTACATCCACTGGAAATAATGTTTCTTTTTTTCATGTTTTTTGAAATTATATTTAAGAAGGGATGTTTTTAGATATTTTTTAATCTGAAGAAATCCTGATTACTTATTGGATGAAAAGCTCTTCATTGAATAAATCCTGTGTGGACTACTCCTTTGGTTGTTTTGTTGGTTTCTTTGGTTTGTTCATTTGGATTTTTGACTTCCAGTAGTTTCATGTTTCATGCCAACTGAAGGCAGTAACAGTTCACCAACAATTTTTTTCACAGAAAATGCAAGAGGACATTGGTAATCTTACTGCTATTATTGCTTTATTAACCCAGCATATTGATGACTTGTCAGCTCATGTGGAAACTGTCATGAGTTCTGTGCCACAAGAGCCTCACAGGGTGTATACAGCTAGTTCTGGGTCAGAAGTGATTGCTCAACATACTCTGAGTAGCCCTAACGTCCCTAGCAATTCTCTTCAAACTCGACCTTGCAATAGCAGCTCTTATTAGCAAGAGAGAGATTCAAACCTAGCAACAATTGTTGGTCCTACAACTGTACTTGTTTCTTTGGCTACCTTGGGCTTATTGGGGTCCCTAATATCAACATTTGGCTGAATGAATCACTGACTCTAACCGAGCAACATAATGAGCCAATGGAGGGACAACCGGTTGGAGGGAACCAGAATATTGCTTTAAATTTGAAGTTGTTTGACCATAAACTACATTAACATAGAAAATGGCAATTAGAAATCACCTACTTTCATGAATGTAATAGAGAAAGGGTGGTCCCTAAGGGGCTACGAACATGGCAATATCTAACTGGCTTGGTAGCTGGTTGTCTGTTCCATCAGGACCTAATTAAGTTGTTTGAGAAACATGGGCAAGAACTTATGGCTCTTATATCCAACCATTATCAACCTATGGCTGACAACTTGACCAACAAGATCATGGAGTTAAATAATACTATTAAAGATGACTCTAACTTTGATTGCTATAAGTTTGAATACAATAAGATATTTTCAAGTATTAATTAACATATTAATAAACTTAAAGCTACTAAGGTGAAGAAACTGCATAGGGATTGTTTAGTTTACAACAACGGTAAAGTGTATCCTAAACCACCCCTTTCCCATAGGTGGAATCAGATTGGAGGATCCCATACACACCCTCCTAATCGAAGTAACATGAGCACTACTGATATGATGACAAGAGGTATGAGACAGCAGAACAGCTCTGTACAACAGAGAATGAGCGAGATACCACTAGCCACTAGGAACAACTTAACTGATAACTGGAGTAACAATGTTAATACTAATGTGAACTATGATCACCAACAAACATCTACAACTAACCAGGAGTATATTCAAAATTTTCAGAGTCTCAGAGCTACCAACCACAACCCAGGTCACCAGAACCAACAACGCACTACAATACTAGGGGAGCAAACAAACGGAGGAGGTAACAATTTTCTCTGGTAATAATTTTTAGTAGAGAGAGATAACGATTCCTCAGGTGGGGTTACCCTGATTCACTGATTCAGAAGTTAACTGAAGAAGTATAATCTAAAAGAAATAGAGGTTTTTATAAATCACTGTTGAGTAGTAATACAGCGTATAGTGACACACAGGCCGAGTTAAACCAAAGTGATGGCAATGCCAATGTAGTTTGCCACACTGTGAACACTAACAAGTTCTCATTGAGTTTCATCACAACTTTTAGTATAGATGCATTAGACATCAAAAATATTCTAAACAAAAATTGGAACCTGTTGATGGGTGACCAAGACCTGTCAAATAAGTTAGGGGAGTGTCCCTCAGTGGTTTTTAAGAGGGGGTGCAACCTGAAAAATTTGTTGGAAAACACCAATCCTTGTTCAACGAGACTCCCAGGCATGTATAAGTGTGAAATGTGTAGGTTTTGCAAATACATGGATATAAGCCAAAGCTTTATTATAAGAAATGTAAGGTATTTTACAACTAATAAATGTAACTGTAATTTATGTATTTATTTATTAGCATTTGTTGACCGGGAAAGTCCACTGGGTCAGGGACCCATTTTCAGTGGAGGCCCAGGGAGAAAAGCTCCACAACGCATTACAGAGACAAACAATGTGTTAACAATAAAAATTAAAAAGTACTACATGTATGACAGGCAATAAAACATATTACTATTTACAGTTCTATAGGATTACAATAGTAAGCACTGGGAATCATTCCATAAGTTAAACTGTTACATCAATAGAAAAAGCAACGAGTATGGTACAGTAGTTAGTTTGGTGACTGTATAGTGATTCTGTTAGTATGTGCACATTAGTTTTTGTGAAGAGAGGGGTATATAGTGTTTGGTGAAATGTGTTGTTTTAGGGTATTTGTAACTAAGGGAGTTGCAGGATGGATTCTTTAGGAAATATGTTTTTAGGGCTACTTTGAAGGTTTTTGGGTGATCAATTTTGGATATTTCAGATGGTAGGTTGTTCCATAGTCTGGCGATGGAATGAGAGAAAAGGCATTGTCCGGTTCTTTTGTTGGGTTTTATTACAGAAAGCATGCATTTGCTGGACGATCTTAGTGCTCTTGCAGGGGTGTGCGTTTGTAGGATTGAACTGAGGGCAGTGCATTCATTAGGTGCATAGATTAGTTTGTGGGCCAAAGTTAGTTGGGTATAATGCAGCTGGTGGGAGAATTCTAGCCATTTTAATTCAGTGATTGCCTGGCAGCGATGAGAACGGTTTGGTTTTTCATAGGCAAATTTTGCTATTTTGTTGTAGCAGGAGTGTAATGTATTATTAAGGGTTGTGTGAAGATTAGTAAAGATGGCGCTGCCGTATAGAAGGGAAGGGATGAGTAGGGTATTGGCTAGTTTTGTTTTGTTATATTTATCCATGTAGAGTTTGTGATGATAAAGTTTTCCTAGTTTGAAGTGGGTTTTCTTTATTGCATTTAGGATGTGAGATTTGTAGGTGAGTTTGTTATCTATTGTTATTCCTAATAGTTTGGCTGTCTGCACCACTTCTATTCGTGTGACATCTTTGGCTAGGATTTTGAAGTTAGTATCAAGTGACATTGTAGAGAAAAGTAAAAAGTTTTGTTTTTTCAGGGTTTAGCATAAGTTGTGCATTAATAAGCCAGGATCTGATAGAGGTAAAAGCTTGCTGTGTGACTGTAAGGATATCTGAGAAGTTGTTGGAGGTGGATATCTGTGTTGAATCATCGGCATAATGGATGAGTTTTTGGATTAGAGGGGCAGGTCATTGATAAAAATCTTGAACAATAGTGGAGCTAAAATGGATCCTTGTGGTACTCCTGTATTGTTGGGTTGGTAATTGGATTGTACATTTAGCCACTTTACTGATTGTTCCTTATTATGTAAGTCAGAGGTAAACCAATTGATGGATTTTGGGGAGCAGCCTAGTCTAGATAGTTGATTTATTAACTTGGTATGTGACACTGTGTCAAAGGCCTTAGATTGGCCCAGTAAGATTACTGAGGTAGGATGCCCTATGTCTAATGCTTTGTTGATAGTGTCAGTGAAAGAGAGTAGGGCAGTGATGGTGCTATGCCCTGGATGAAATGAAATACTGGGCACTGTGAGAAGAAACTGAAATTTATTCAAAGTTGACCAGGAATAAAGTGTGGAGACTGTACTCAGTGTAAATTTATAGCAGAAGGAGAGATTCACGATACCAGGATGGTTATGTTAGGTTAACAAAAAGATATTTTTGTTATTCAAAGGAAGTGGTATACATGGCCAAGTGTCAATTATGTGATGAATATTACATTGGGAACACTAAGAGAGCATTTAAGAATAGCATTTACAAGTACCAATATGACACACATAGACAGGATGAAAAAATGCACTTAGTAAACATGTAAAAGCAAAAACTAGGCATTATTTTAAATACTGTGTTATTGATCATGTTGACCTAGGTTCTAGAGGGGGTCCAAGTGATGATTATTTAGAGTACAAAGAAGTTAAATGGCAGATTAGACATAATGCCACAGAACCACCAGGTTTAAATGAGAATGTTTCCCTAGACAGCATCTTAAGGCTGAAGTCTGTCTATTGTTTGTAATTATTTTTAGCAAAGTTAGCCTTCATACAGGGACTTCAACAACTATTACCACAATAACAGTATATAATGTGTTCTGGTTTATGCTAGATATATTTTTTGTCATAGTAGTCATCTGTTTATGTTAGTTTTTTTTATTTCTTTACTTTTTCTTCTTGTTATTTTGATTTACAATGTGCTTACATACATGTACACACACTTGTGAATTGTCTGTATATGGACATGGCTGTACTGTTTAGAACAAAGGTTGGGGGTTTATTCATGATTTTACAAAGTTAGAGAAATTAAACTGTGTAGGAATTGCTGTTCAAGTACTTGTACACTGTCAGTTATATTCTGTTAGCTAAATTTGTTTAATTATTAAGGCTTTTAGATGCTTAGTGTGTTATGCACACTAATAATATGTGCTTTACAGTTTTTACTTAAAAAGTATTTGGGCTACAAAAAAAATAATTTTATTTTTATTATTTAACTTAACAGTGTGTATCGTTTTTCAAAGAGCTGTAAAGGGCTCTTTGAATTGCAGAGAGGGCACATTAATCAACCAGCTTCTTTGTTAAAAAGTTTCTTGAAATGTTACTTGTTACTTGTATTTAAAGAGTTGTGTGTATAATGGAAGTTTTTCTGATGAAGTCCATGTAATTCAGATGAAAGCATTCATTGCTGTGGAATAAAATAATCTTGGTTTCATTTATGTCTCCTTTTGGATTCTTGGTTGGATTATTTTATTTTTTGTTACTAACCTGTGTGTTGTTAAATGATTTATAATTTATCTCTTTCAAAAGTAGAGAGCAGTGCTTTACTTTTATCAAATAATGATTTTTATTCTCTGATTAAAAACATACCTTAGGATAATTTTCTGTTATGAATAAAGATAGTGAACTGGTAGCACTCACCATGTATTTCTATAATTTCCATTTCATTGACTTCATTCATAAACACTGGCTCAAACCTACCACTACTGACAATGAGGTCATACCCCCAGGTTATAATATATTAAGACTAGACTGCACCTCTAGGAAAGGAGGAGGAGTAGCTATTTTGTACAGATCCATACTAGATATAACCTTATCTAGTCCTCCACATGCTCCCAAAACTAATAATGCAGAAATACTTATTATGAAACTGCAAATTAACAAACATAAATCTATAAATATTGTTTGCATTTATATTCCTCCAGGTAACAATACAAATACCCTGGAGGGCATCCTCCAATGACTATCCATAAATTGTCCACAAGAAACCATAGTGCTTGGGATTTTAACATCGACTGGAACACCTGTTCCTCAGACTCCTCTATCACCCACTTAAATCTGCATAACTTTACCCAGCTCATATCCCCCCCCCACCAGAATCATTAAGCCCCATAACAAAGAAAGTATACTAGACTGGATTCTCATAAACAACCACCCCCACATGTTTAAAACAGGCACCCAACCTAAGGATATAAGTGATCACTACCTCACCTATATACTTAGGCAGAAAAATGACATCCCTCAGCTACCCACCTTCAAAACTATAAGGAGCAATAAGAACTTTATTCAAGCTAGTTTCCAAAGCGACCTCAAGTCATGTGACTGGACTCACCTAAGACACCTCCCTCTAGATGAAGCAGTTGCTTCTTTTAACTCTAAGTTTCTTGCTGTCCTTGACAAGCACACTCCTACTAGAACAGTCAGAACCAATAAAAAAGCACCATGGCTATCAAACGATACCAGACAAAACAATCATAAGAAGAAATAAAGCCTGAGCCTCATGGAGGACCACCAAATCCCCAAAGTATCAACTTTTATGCAAGTAACTTAGGAATGATACAAAAAAGTCCATAACGATAAACAAAACAAAACTATTACTGTCTCCTGCAACAGAAATACCAAAATCACCTGCAGAAATTCTGGTCTACTTTGAATAACCTCCTCCACCCAGGACATTGCACTATGCTTACCCGCTTGACTACACTCCAAAAACCTCCAGAAAATGTGGCTAACACCTTTAATGCCTTCTTCACTAAAACTATTCAATCACTTGGCAACAACTTGGCCCCCCATAGCCCAAGTACTGTCAACCCCACACTCAAATCACATCTGCCCTTCAGCTTTCAACCAGTACTGACATCACTTATCAAGTCACTAATTAAAATCTAAAGCCTGCCAACCTATCGGTGGACCTCCTCCCAGCAGAGTATCTTCAGAAAGCCACAGATGAAATTGCATACCCCATCTCAATACTAATCAATAGAACTATTGTTGAAGCCTATATCCCCTCCATATGGAAGATCTCCCACATTATTCCTCTTCATAAAGGGGGTACTTCCACCGAAAACTCAAACTATAGACCTATAGCCATACTGTCACCCTTGGCAAAAATTATGGAAAAATTTATTCATAAACAATTCCTACCCTATCTCAATCTGAACAATCATCTAGCCTCCACCCAACATGGTTTCAGACCATACCACCTCACGTAAAACCTCAGTCCTCCTTTCCTTTTCTCATACAATAAATCAAAATCACAATAACAACAAACTCTCCTCTGCCCTTTTCTTAGACCTTTCCATGGGATTCAACATGGTAAACCACCAGTTACTATGTACACTAAAATACTCGCACTAGATAACCAAGCAATTCTCTGGTTTCAGTCCTATCTAAGTGACAGACAACAAGCTGTATTATGGAAGGGGAATCTATCCACCCTATTACTAATCACCCTTGGAGTCCCTCAGGGGTCCATTTTTGGGCCACTGCTTTTCTCCATTTTCATTAATGATTTTAAAACAGTCATCCCAAAAGCAACTTCTATTCAGTATGCGGATGACTCTACCCTCATCTGTTCTGCAACCTCTCCAACAGATTTACAGAAATTATCGCAAAGCACCTTTAATAAGGTAGAAAACTGGCTCACCCAATGGCGGCTCTTGTTAAATCCAAATAAAACAAAGCTGTTACTCTTCACCCCACTCGTAAAGTTCCTTTGCCATTACTTACCATAAAATCCAACAATGGAACCATCATTTCCCCAGAACCTACTACTAAGCTACTAGGCATTTTAATCGACAACAATCACAAGTTCGATGCTCACATCGACCGAACTATTAAGACAGTAAATATAAAACTTGGGTCCTTATATAAGATTAAACAATTCCTTACCCCATCTGCTAGGACAGTAATTGCCCGAACACATTTACTTTCTACCCTGCTATATGCCTCTGCGATCCTTACAAATCTAAGTAAATCCGACCTAAATAAACTCACTTGCTGTTCCAATAACATTTCCAGATTTGCCACAGATTCACCATATAGACAACACCATTGTCTGAACCTCGTAGCTCTAGGTTGGCTAGAACTACCCTGTCAAATTCAATATAATCAACTAATAGTTGCAAACAAAATTCTCTATCAACCAGAAATTACACCCATACTTAAAAATATCATTATCCCATACAGCAACCTAAAAACTCTCCGCTCCTCTAATAGAAAGCTAGTTCAAACTGTTAAAGCCAACAATTTAGCTGGTAACTCTCTATTTACTAACTATGTTGGCAGACTCTGGAACTCACTTCCTGCTGAAGTGACTGCAGTCCCCTCTTTAACTCAATTCAAAACATCTGTTAAAAAACACTTAAAAATACATTGCCTATGCCCTTGTACAAACCTTGACTAACCCCTTCACTATTACCATGTGTCTCTTAAAACCAGGCTTCATGTTGGAACTATCACAACCATAGTTCCTATACCACAGCTGATTCAGATGTTAGACTAGTTAGTGTACTGCTGAACTACAAGAGAACTTACACATCTATGTACAACTAAAATTACTATGTTCATGCATAAAAGTTTATAATTCTCAAACCTATTATATATTCTGGCATAACTAGAATACCTTTCTGTAAGTGTTTCTGTACAAAGTATATAAGTGTCAAAGTATGGATCTGTTCTTGTACATAAGTATATAATTGTCAAAGTCACACTGTCTTCATGTATGTAGCTATGGAGCTTTTCTCCCCAAGCCTCGGATGAAAATGGACCGAAATCCAGTTGGACTTTCCCGGTTATCAAATGTAAAATCAAAATAAAATAAATAAATAAAGAGCTCAAAGCAGCCATCCTTTATGGAGTTAGTCAATGCATTAGTAAAATTATGGAAATATAGGGTCAGTTCTGCAGCTCCACACATAAACTCATTTCAATCATAAAGTCAAGAGAAATGTAACAGCTCCACTAAGAAAAGGACTCCAATGACAGATACTGCTATTTTAAAGTACTGTTTCTTTCACTTACTAAGAAAGGCAGTTCATAATATCCCCACCCTAACATCTGGCATTTCAGAATAGGGCTTGTCAGCACATAATAACATTGTGTTGCTAATAATCTGCATTCCATCTTTTTTTAATTCAGCAGTGAGTGTTAGATCTAGTTATAACATAGACCATATGTCTAGACCCTTAAGGAAACAAGGGTTGAACTTGCTAGGCTTGTAAGGACCCTCGGGTCATTAGCCTAGTAAGTAATCTCCTATGAACCTACGTACCTATACATTTTGTTCATCACAGTCATTTTAGTTGCTATATCTGGCTATATATCATGGCTCCAGACCTTCCACTCTAACACTGCTATGTTGCTAACAATGTATGTGTCCTATTTTTTAGCAATAATCAACTAGTGGGTATGATATATTGAAGATTTATCTGCAGTTGGTGTGGTTTAATCATGAGGGTGAAGCCCGAGTGACTAAACAAGGCAACCGCGGGTAAATGTTCAATATACCAACACCCTCAAGTTGGTTATTGCTATTATACAATCTTCTTCTTCTTCTTTCGGCTGCTAACATTAGGAGTCGCCACAGTGGATCATCTGTTTTCATTTCTTCCTGTCCTCTGCATCTTGCCCCGTCATACCAACCACCTGCATGTCCTCTCTCATCAGATCCATAAACCTTATCTTAGGCCTTCCTCTTTTCCTGTTACCTGGCAGCTTCATCCTTAGCATCTTTTTCCTAATATACTCAGCATCCCTCCTCAGCACATGTCCAAACCAACGTAATCTTGCTTCTCTGGCTTTGTCTCCAAACCTTCCATCATGGGCTGACCCTCTAATATACTTATTCCTAATCCTGTCCACCATCGTCACACCCAGTGCAAATCTTAACATCTTTAACTCTGCCACGTCCAGCTCTGACTCCTGCCTTTTTGTCAATGCCACTGTCTCCAACCCATATAACATAGCTGGTCTCACTACCCTCTTGTACACCTTCCCTTTCACTCTTACTGGTACTCATCTGTCACTAATCACTCCTGACACTCTTCTCCACCCACTCCATCCTGCCTGTACTCTCTTCTTCACCTCTCTTCCACACTCACCATTACTCTTAACTGTTGATCCCAAATATTTAAACTCATCCACCTTCACCACCTCTACTCCCTGCATCCTCACCATTCCTCTATCCTCCCTCTCATTCACACACATATATTCTGTCTTAGTCCTGCTGACCTTCATTCCTCTTCTCTCTAGAGCATATATCCGCCTCTCCAGGATCTCCTCCACCTGTTCCCTACTCTCACTACAGATCACAATGTCATCTGCAAACATCATAGTCCACGGGGACTCCTGTCTTATCTCATCTGTCAATCTGTCCATCACCATTGCAAATAAGAAAGGGCACAGAGCTGATCCTTGATGTAATCCCAACTCCACCTTAAATGCATCCATCACTCCCACCACAGACCTCACCGCTGTCACACTACCCTCATACATATCTTGTACCACTCTTACATACTTCTCTGACACTCCTGGCTTCCTCATACAATACCACAACTCCTCTCTAGGCACCCTGTCATATGCTTTCTCTAGGTCCACAAAGACACAATGCAACTCCTTCTGACCTTCTCTGTACTTCTCCATCAACACTCTCAGAGCAAACATCGCATCTGTAGTGCTCTTTACTGGCATGAAACCATACTGCTGATCACTAATCATCACCTCCCTTCTTAACCTAGCTTCCACTACTCTTTCCCATAACTTCATACTGTGACTGATCAATTTAATCCCTCTGTAGTTACTACAGCTCTGCACATCACCCTTATTCTTAAAAATCAGTACCAAAACACTTATACAATGACATTATTTAATAAATAAATTATTTAATTTTCTTAAATAATGTGTTTGTATAATGGTGCCATGGTGTTCTATGTTATTTCTTCATTCTTCCACTTTGTTGATGTACTGCACATGCGTATGGGACTTAGATTCCCATCCTTACATGGTACATCAGTGCTTTGGAAAGTAAGCAACGGAGAAAGGAAAATCTCTGTTGTTTTTTTTTTTGGAAAAAAAGCAAACAAACTGTGAAATCTAGACAATTTAGAAGTATGACAGAGAAAGGGCAAAAATACAAGGAAAATCAGGTACATTTCTTTAGTTTTGTATAACATACCTGATTTTCCTTGAATTTTGCATGCCATCCATACATACTTCTTGACCGCTTAGTTAAAAAAAATGGAAAGTCTTTGCAAATAGAAGAAAGTCCAATTGGACTTCAGCAGCCGGATTTTTTTCTATTGGTATATGCTTGATTTTACAATGGGCACACTGGTTGGGCTGACCAATCAGCGTGCACATTTTTGGATACTAATGAGCTACTTTTGTGAAATGTTTAATATTGTGTGTCATCCCTCCTTTACTTTAAAGTGCATTGCAAACTTTTACCTTTCCACCAAGACTCCTGACACCCCATTTATAAATCCTTGTCAAGGAAGTATAGTTTAGGTATTTCAGAATAGACAACCGTCACAGAAAAGCAGAATGTGACAGCTCTGGTGAAAAAAAAAGTTCTACAATGCCAAATTATGCCTTCTGTGACTATTTTAATGTAGCCTATCTTATTGATACTGTAACATACAGTGTAGAATTCCACAGCTCCAGTTGGGAGCCCCAACATCAGGCATTTGATAATGGGGTTTCTAAAGACTATATAGTACCATGCTGCTAACAGCCTCATTTCCATCTTGTGTTTTTTTTTTTTTAATTTCAGTAACAATACTGTATTAAATGTTAAAGTCTACAAGTATTTTAAAATGCTGTCATCATGGAGCTTACATGAAATAGGACATCCTATGACACTATTAGAATGAACAATAGATAACAAAATAGATATTGGTAGTCTTAAAATTTTATGAAGAGGTCAACAAACAACAAACAACAGAATAACTACAGGAAATGAGTCAGCAAGAAAGTGGACACTAAGAGTCCCCTGACAGAAAGCATGCAGATTTTTTTAAGGGTACCACCTACCCAAAGTGGGATGATTAAATACATGAAAAATAATAAATTAATATATCTTAGTCATTTTATAGGCACCTTTTGGTGGATTTTCTAAGTCAAATGTCATTTTCAATTATTAAGATTTTTGTTTCTAGTTAGGATCTTTTTTATTTATATTCAATCCCATTTTCTAATTCAAATGTGGAAATTATGTATAAAAATAAGCATTTAAATAATACTTTTTATGGCACCCTATGGTAGCTTCTTTAAAGCAAACACAATTCTGGACCATTAAGCAGGCAGGAGAAACTGGGATAAAGTATACGGAATCCAAGATTGCTTTGATCCTCTGGAAAAATCTCTTCATTGTTTCCATGTACTCTAACCTGTTAGGATAAATCACCAACACCAGTTTGTAATGAAATTAATGACTAAATAAAAAAAAGTGTAGGCAGGCCTTGGGATTCAAAAAACTCTGTGTAGGCTTAGCATGAAGCCTACATGGAGTTTATGTGTTTGTGTGATGAGCAGCAGTGCTAACTGCATATGCATGCCACTCATCATGCTTGCATGAAAACAAACACGGTTTCATGGCCAGCAACAGTGTTGCCAGCCAGGAAACTGTTTAAAGCAAAACAAACACCTGCAGACATGCAAATCTGTTTACCTATGGACAAACTAGGTCTGTTTGATTGTGCAGAAAGCCACAATGAGTACTAGGGTTTAATGTAAAGCAATGTATACAGTTCCAGTACATTACATGAAAGTGTAGTCAGTGCAGAGTAGTGTGCAAAACTGTTTTAGGCACACTGAATAAAAGTTTTGCAACTGACCAGCAAGGGTACATAGACTGCATTATAAATAAATTATTCAGGGAAAGTGTGCTTATTGAAAAGGGTCACACACGTGCATTGTAGGAATGAACACAGGGGAAGAGGAAAGTTGAAACATGGCAATGTACAGCAGATAAGGGCATGTCGATGTTCTTAAACCACAAAGACAAGACAGTTGTAGCATGAACACTAATCACATAGCTACATGATACACAGTACATACTGCTGTGTACACCTTCTGTGTGGGCATAGTCATAAATATCACACAGTTATTGTATGTTAAGTGGGCCGCGGTGGTATGGCAGTAGTGTTGTTACCTCACAGCAAGAGGTTCTCCCGTTCGATTCTCGGCATGGCTTGGGTGTGCCTTCTGTGTGGAGTCTGCATTTCCTCTCAGCGGTTGGGTAGAGTTCGAAAGACATGCATGCATAAATGGATGTGCCTTCGTTGAAGCTTGGGCGTTGAGCTGGCACCTTGACGTTTCATAAAAAAAAATCTACTGCCAATCATTAGCGGACCGGAGTTCCGCTGTGGCGACCCCTTACCAGGAAAAAGCCAAAAGCCAAACAACAACAATTGTATGTTATGTGGCTGTCACACAATGTGCCAAATCAATGGAGAGGATTCTTCATGATGAAGCATCCTGACATGTACACTGAAGAGTCATTTATCAAAGACGGTATATACATATGGAGTAGATGCATATTGTGGAGCTCTGCAAAATGAGTTGCCTGAGTATGACTGTAGTGTCAGCATAGTTCTCAACCAAGTGGGACAATTAGCAACAGGTTCGTGAACAACAGTAGACAGAAGCACACACAACCATGGATGGTATCACCATTTTACCACCATTCAGTGGCGGCTCGTGCTATTAGATTGCAGGACTGCAGCCCCCACAGCTGAAAAAAAACAAAATAAAAAAAATCCTGGAACTCACGCATGTGTGTGTGAGAACTTGAATCCAGACTGCTATTTAACCAGTCCAGATTCGGAAGAAGACAGCAGTCTTACAGATGCCCCAGAAGTCTATGTGGTTACAACCACATAGACAGGAAGGGGATGGGACTGCAAGGTCTACAGTCTGTGCATTCTCGGAATGCATAGACGCAGCGCATGCATGCATACTCAGCATTCCGGCACTGAGAACAGGAGCTTGGGAAATGCTTTGAATGAGGCTTATGGAGGAAATGTCTGGCTGCTTTTGCTAAACAGGACTGCAGCTTCCATGCTCTGAGCTTAGGAATTGCTTTGCTTTGAATGAGGCTTATGGAGGAAACAAACTGGGACTGCTGAATGAAGAGATAGCGATCTCCAGCTATCTTTCTTTAGTGTGTGTGCGTGTGTTTTGTGTGTGTGTGTGTGTGTGTGTGTGTGTGTGTGTGAGTGTGTGTGTGTGTGTGTGTGTGTGTGTGTGTGTGTGTGTGTGTGTGTGTGTGTGTGCGTGTGTGTGTGTGTGTGTGTGTGTGTGTGTGTGTGTGTGCGTGTGTGTGTGTAAAGAAAATTGTCTCAGAGTTTCATAAATGTATATTCTAATGTATTGATTATCTTTTAGATATTTTAAAATTGTGACTTTCTGCTAAATATGCTCAATTGTATAAATCTCTTGTTTGCAGTGATACTCACTTTTTATCTTACCATATTGTATCTTTTGTACTGTACTTTACTGGAGGTTTTCTCCCCAGTTCTCCTCTGAAAATGGACCTGTGTCCAGTCGGACTTTCCTGGTAAACAAATGTAAATTAAAATAAAATAAAAAATATGTGTAAAATGCCCCAGTTAACTATAACTGGTGGCTAGAGAGAGTAACACCTTGGGTGCTGGTAGCAAGAACCTGATTTCCCTACCCACCAGCACTTGTGAAAAGCATTCAGATTTTTGCCTCATATTTCTGTTCTGTTCTGTTCCCCATAAACTATGTGGTTTTCTGGATTTTCAGACATTTGAATTTCAGACTTCATATTCTTCAGCAAGTACAGGGTAACACAAAACATTTTATTCTAGCAATTTTCTAAATTTATAAGATCAATATTTGAAATTTGTCCTTATTTTTGGGACTGTATTCCCCCATTATTGGCTTTGTGCAGGTATTTTTTGTGTTAAGAGGTTGAGAGCTATGGTGAGAAATGAATTCACTGAATATGTTTGGGGGCTGTATTCCCCCATTATTGGCTTTGTCCAGGTGTTTTGTGCTAAGAGGTTGAGAGCTATGAGAACTGAATTCACTAAATGATAGCCATTTAAGTTTCAGTCTTCCTACCTTTCAAGAACCAGCTGCTTTAGCATAGTGGCATGTTGCTGTGATCCTAGTGTATAGGGCCCTGGGTTCATGACTTGGCAGTGAAGTGCATGGCGGTAACACAGCATTCTATTCTAGCAACTTTCTAAGGTTATACAAGCAGTGTTTAAAGTGTCCCTGGTTTTGGGCTTTTGTCCCACCCCCAATAAATTTTGGCTTTTTCAAGATTTCTTGCGATCATGTGCTGCAAAGTTGAGAGATACAGTTGAGTGTTGAGTGGATTTTACAAGGATCGAAGAGCTTCAGGGGAAGAGAAGTTTAGTGCTGCTTATGCTGAGTCTGCTTGCACTGTTAATAGCACAACAGGTAGTGTACTTGTTTTCACTACAGAAGGTTGTGGGTTCTACTCCCACAGTATGTAGATGCATTGCTGATAATGTGCTGTGTTGTACTTTTAAAGGGGGTGGATGCTGCAGTCCTGAGAATGCCTTATTTGGTGGAGATACCTAGTAACTATCAACCTATTATCAGTTTGCCATCCATTTCCTATTGCAATATTACTAGCTTATCATTTTTTAATGTAACATGGGGAATTTATTCCTCAACGTCAACAGGCACTTTATTTGTAGATGAAACAATGAAATATAAAGTTGATTGATAGCAGCAACCTCTTCATTAGTTACAGATCGTGCAATGTGGAATGATTTAGATAACATTTGCTTCTGCAGAGATTGTGCATATTTACTGATACTGGTGGACTGTAGACATTTGAGTAGACTTTTATGATGGAAATGTTCTGAATTGGGCAGTTTTGTCATTATTGGTGCATGCATTTTTGTTTTATTATTTACTGGAAAAATGTTCAAAACAATACATTTAAAATGCCCTCTAACAACTGTCCTGTATTATACAAGGAATATAATTTAATACAGTCAGGAAGGTGTATCAAAGAACACATGTATGTTTCATGTGCAAGGGGCCTATGATTTGAAAACAGCCCAAAGTTAATCTTTATCTGCCACTGGCCAGATGCAAGGGCAGAGAAGTTTTAATGCTAAGTCTATATTTTCATTGTGAGACTGCATTGCTTTGTTTAGTCTGTTAGTGTTTGCACTGTAAAATATAAAATAAAATGTTTAAATGAAATCCAAATCATTGTAGAAGTAAAGCAGAATGCACATTACAGTGTTTATGGTAAATGGGGTGAAATAGCCAAGTAATGGGATATTGGAATGGCTGCAGGGGGGGAGGCCCCATTCGACCATGATTTTGTGAGGGAGGAAGGGTGGCAAACTCAAAGACAGCCATGGCTGAACTATACTTCTCAACTGTTCAGATTTTCACAGAATGAATAGATTTTTGCTTCTTATTTTTGGTTTGTTCCTCATAAAATTTGTGGTTTTCTGGCAAACCATTTAGGAATGAAGTCACTAAATAATGACAGACATGGAGTTTCAGACTTCATACCTTCAGAAAAATGGATGCTAAAGCAAGACCTGTTATTCTAGCAACTGACTAAGTTTATAGAACAGCAAATTTTAGTACTGTCTGTATGTTCTCCCAATATATTTGGCCTTGTCCAGATTTTGTGCACTAAGAGGTTGAGAGGTATGCACAAATAAAGTACTTTATAGAATTAGGTATATCCAAACCTCTCAAGTGTCCCCAACTCTTGCTCAAAATGTTGCTCTCTCCCTAATAATCCATTCACAAAATGGCAATTTTGGAAGAAAACGTGGTGGGTTTACAATTTAAGAAATAATTGTAATGATCAGAGTTGTAGATTACTTTTATTTCAAAAATGCATGTAGATTCTCTTATTTTGTCAGCTGCTCAACTTAACAGTACTGATATTAAAAAGTGTCCCTTCTTTGATAGGTTCCCAGCTGTATTGTGTGGCTATTTTATATTTTTGCATCACATTTTTGGTCCATTTTTCATAAAAGTGTGGTTTTCTGGAAAATTAGTGGCAAATCATTAAAGACTGAAGTTAGAAAATAATGACATACATTTGAGTTTCAGATTTCATACCCTTCAGAAAATTCATACTAATGCAAGACCTACTATTCTATTATCTTTCTTATATAAGAGCAATATTTAAAAAATGTCCTTATTTTTGGGCCTTTGTCCCACTTCTATTTATGACTTTGTCCAGATTTCTTGCTCTGAAGTTGAGAGGTATGACAAATGTGTCAGGGCAATCACCATAAGCCAGAGACATTTCACATTTTGACGTGATTGTTGCAACCCACTCCCCCATGTAGTGACTCTGGATGTGTCCAAGCAAGGCAAGGAGCAGTTATGCAGTGTAAGTGTGCAGCGTATCCCCCCATTCAAGGTCGACACAAGTACTACAGTGGCTTTTCATCTGTCCTTGATTTTGCAGAATGTTCTGGTTTTCTGTCATATTTTTATACTGTTGATTTATGCTTATTATTATTCAGAAAATGCATGTTGCTGCACTGCATGTTGCTCTGTGTTTAAGTAGCAATGCTTTAATGACCATCAGGTAAACTTGTCTGAGATTGTAAGATGCAAATAAGCTTTAATAAGCATACTGTTAAAGAATTACCAACACTGAAAGCCTTTTTGTTGTTGCCACGCAAAGAATATATTACATAACTAGATAATGTATAAGCCTTAGGTATTGAAATTCATATGACAGTATTTGTAATAAAGGACAGGATTACAGTATTTTCAGAAGTTCACTACATTTGTTGGAGACTTGCAGTCATTTTTGCAGGCTTTACCAGTAAAGTAAACTGAATGTCATCTATTATGTGTGGTTCATAACCTGTGCAGTAATCCTTTAAGCAATTTATTTTATTTTATTTTATTTTATTTTACATTTGGTGACCGGGCTAGTCTAGCTGGACAATTATCCGTTTTCAGTAGAGGCCCGGGGAGAAAAGCTCCAATTACAAGAATTAAAACAATAATTAACAATAAAACATAATAAGCAACATACAATAAGTACAAAGGTGGACATTTGTATGAATTTAGCGAAAACACAAAAAAACAAAAAAAGCAGAACCATATCTTTAGCTTGTTCATAGGTTCATAGGTAGGTACTAGGCTATTGGCCCTAGGGCCTGTATAAACCTAGCCAAATGGTACCCTGACTTATGCCACCCAAGAAAATTATTTTCCTGTGCCCCTGTCAAGCAGAGCCACAGAAGTGATCCCCGGGGTGAATTTCCTATCTCCCATGCCATCATCAAGATTTTTCTTGAAGAATGCTAATGAGGAGCTTTGTTTGATATAGATATGTAGTTTGTTCCAGAGTATGGGAAGTCTCTGAGACAGGAATCTATCCCTTCAGCATGTTCTGTTTATTGTGGTGACAAGGTTTAGGTCCCTAGAGCGTGTAGCTCGGAGGGATTGGGATTTCTTTATGTGGAGCATGTCCAACAGCTCTGGGTTTGACATGGCTTTGTATGCCTGAGTATGCGATATGTGACAGAGTAAAGCTGGAGTTTTTTGAGATGGTCTGCGTAGGGCATCTGCTTGAGGCTGGTAATCCTCTTTGTGAGGTATTTCTGTGGCCTTTCTGGCTGTTGTAGATGTCTTATGAGATACATACCAAAAGAGGCGTTGTACTCTATAATGGGTCTAATGAGTGATGAGTAGAGGGGAACAATGACCTCTTTTTTCCTGGATGAGAAACCTTTTGTGATGAGGTGTGCCACATAGAAGGATTTCCTGACTACTGTGGTGATGTGATTATCAAAGGAGAAACTACTGTCCACCTGTGTCCCAAGGTCTCTTATCACACTTTTGGTGTTAAGTAGACTACCGCCTATGTGGTAGTTCATGAGTACAGAGATTTTACCAAAAGGGATGACAATGCACTTTTTGGCATTGAGCTGCAGGCCATGGCTTTGACACCAGGCATCTGTCTCAGTGAGGCCCTTTTGTAGGATGTCCACATCATTAGGAGATTTGATTATGGCTCCTAGTTTGCAGTCATCTGCAAACTTTGTTAGCCAAAGACCTTCTGTGTTAGCCTGTACTTCAGAGACGTAGATACCAAACAGGAGAGGACCTAGGACTGAACCCTGTGGTACTCCACTTGTCACTGGTCTGAAGTTGGATTTAGAGTCTGCTACTTTCACAGTGTGGGCTCAGTCAGTGAGTCAGTTGGCAACCCATTTTGTGACATAGGGATTTCTACCTAGTTTAGTGAGTTTGCCTATAATTCCAGTGTATGGGATGGTGTTGAAAGCCTTGGCAAGATATAGATAGGTTGTGTGTACCACCTTATCCTCATCTACAGCTTTGGTGACCGCTTCAAAGAAGTCTATCAGGTTTAGGAGACATGATCTGCCTTTTACAAACCCAAAATGGGTGGGGTCTAGAGTTTGGAGATTACCAGTGTCATTGTTTATACGTTCCATGATGATACACTCCATAGCCTTGCAGACCAGGCTCGTCAAGCTAATGGGGTGGTAGTTCCTGGGGCCGTGGTGGCTCCCCCTTTGTGGAGTGGGATAACCATTGCTGTGCACCATTCAGTGGGCACAAAGCCTGAGGTAAGGCTATGATTGAACATGGTACTTAGGTGGGGTGCCAGTTCGTTCTGTAGTTCATGTGGAACGCAGCCTGGGATGTTGTCAGGTCTCATGGATGCTGTTTTCTTAGCTTTGGAGAGTGTGTTTTTTACTTGTGCAGCCTTGAATACAGGTACTTTGCATTCTTCTGGTATAGAGATGGACCCTTTAGGGGATGAGAGAGGGGTAAGGTTAGCACTGACTCTATCTGCCAGGATGTAGGCAATATCAGTTGGTGCTGTATATTTAGTGCCATTGTGCTGTAACTCAGAGCAGATCTGAGTGTTGCCATTGAGATTCTTGACATAGCTATAGAATGCTTTGTGGTTGTCTTTAGAATCAGTGGCGATTTTGTTTTTTTTTTGGAGGATTTTATGAGGGATCTCAGCTTCTTACTGAGGATGACCATGGAGTTCCTCCAATCATGTTTCTTGTTTGCTGTTCATTTTTTACTTTGATCATGTTTTCCCCATGAAACAAGTAGATAGTTGTTGTCAGGCAGCAGGTATTTTTTTTTTTTTTGGATAAGAAACATTTTTACAAGTGGGAGTATCACAGAGATTGCTACTTTCAGCATGTTACTTAATACTTTTATAAAGCTGAATATAAATTATAATTAGAACTGCAGTGCAAGGAGAAATAGTTTGAGTTGAGTGCTGCTTGTTTTTTTATACTTGATTTTGACTGGCATTCCAGCAATGTATTTAAAAAGTAATTTATTTTTTCATGCCTCACAACCTTTTTGTTTCCATCTAGATATTAAGTAAACTGTCATGTAGCCAATGCATTGGAATATTTTTTTTCTTCTACACTTCATTTTGTCTTGCTTGGACTCTCATAATGATGATTTGGCACCCAGGGCAGTCCCTGTTTTGTGGTTTTGAGAATAGCTCTGCCCCTTTCTAGTTGGTCACACCCTTTCTCATTGACCCGACTCATTCAACTGTCTCCTGCAGCTCCCCTTTGGTTTGAAGTCGCCAGCCACCACTGCCACCATTAATCTATGTCACTGACATAACATGTGAATGCAAGTGATTACAGATGGTTCTGGAAGAAAACACATTTACAACTATGATGACTTGTACTATCTATGAGGGGAATCAAGCACACTTTCTTCAAAAATTAACATATGTCAGAGATGTTAGGAGGGACACTGTTATACCTGTATTTGAAATTATGAGCAATCCTGGCTAGTTGGAAAGTTTGCATGGCACATATATGCCACAATCCACACTTTCACAAATGTAACCCATACCATCAATGCAATCAGCTATTTAATTACTGTGTGCATCACAGGAAAATGTATCACATGTGTATCTTGTATAACACCTTAAAGGGGGTTCTGTACTGACAACTCCTAATGTTTATGCATCAAAAAAAATACTTAGGTATGGTTGATATGATGTGTGGAAGGTCACTGTGGCAAAAGTGGTACACTTCAGTAAACCATTGTACTCAACTATTGGTGCAATGAGGGCTGAGAACAATGGAACTATAATGTCCTTGATGTGGATGTCCCACACATACATGAGTTGTGCTACATACAAGGGAGTGGTCACCACCGCAGGCACATACTGGTGAATGTTCCACATACAATTTACCTGAGTACACAGGTCAGGTACCACTTAGTCTGTTCATAGGAGTGTGCAGTCTATATTGTCATAAGCTTGTATATTTGCTTTCATAATGGAACTAATCTCCCCATGATTTTTCTTGATCTACTGTGTCCCCATAGCTGTGTCAGTAATCCTTTGTGTGTGTTGATACTGTCTGCATTATACCAATACCACACTTGGATTCAGTGATTGTCCACAGTTTGCAGTCCTCCACAAAGCTGATTGGAGAAAGGATGTGTAAGACAGTTTTAACATCTGATACTTAAATAATCAACAGAAAATGGCAAAGCACAGAGCCCTGAGTTAATGACCTGGTCATGGTACTCTAGTAGAGGTGACCACACACTGCAACATATTTAACTGTCATGTATGTGATACAGTTGTCTACCCACTTAGTGACACAGGTGTTTATGGCCACTTGAGACAGTTTCTCTGTAATACCTGACTGTAGATTTATGTCAAATGCCTTGGCCAGGTTTCTCTCTGCCTGTTCCTAGCTACCACAAAGCTTGTACAGCCCCCATCCCTACCCATTGCCTGCCCATATCTAGCTTTTTCACAGCCATTGGTGATGTATGAGTGCTGCTCTGTGTGAGGTGACTGCTTATTGAGTGTTGTGAATTACACATTTCCCTGCCTCACTAAGGTAAAACACACCTCACTGTCACCCTCGTCCTAATCTCAGCCCCTTGAAGTACGCAAGAATCTGTTAACATGCTTGATGAGGAGTTTCTGTTTATAAAGAGCCCAACAAGCATTCTGCAAAACTGAGACACCTAATAATGTAAAACACACCTCACTATCACCCTCATCCCAATCTCAGCCCCTTGAGGTATGAGAGAACCTGTTGACATGCTCAATGAGGATTTTCTGCTCATAAGGAGTGCCATAAGCATCCTGCAAACCTGAGCCACCTGCTAATGTAAAACACACCTTGCTATCACCCTCATCCCAATTTCAGCCCCTTGAGATATTCAAGAACCTAACATGCTTGATGAGGATTTTCTTTTCATAAAGAGTCCAACAAGCATCCTGCAAAACTGAGCCACCTAATAATGTAAAACACACCTTGCTATCACCCTCGTCCTAATCTCAGCCCCTTGAGGTATGAGAGAATCTGTTGATATGCTCAATGAGGATTTTCTGCTCACAAGGAGTGCCACACGCATCCTGTAAAATTGAGCCACCTGCTAATGTAAAACACACCTTGCCATCACCCTCAGCCTCATCTCAGCCCGTTGAGGTACACGAGAACCTGTTGACATCCTTGATGAGGATTTTCTGTTCATAAAGAGCCCAACAAGCATCCTGCAAAACTGAGCCACTTAATAATGTAAAACATGCCTCACTATCACCCTCATCCAAATCTCAGCCCCTTGAGTTATGAGAGAACCTGTTGATATGCTCAATGAGGATTTTCTTCTCATAAGGAGTGCCATAAGCATCCTGCAAAACTGAGCCACCTGCTAATGTAAAACACACCTTGCTGTCACTCTCGTCCCAATCTCAGCCCCTTGAGATATGCAAGAACTTGTTAACATGCTTGATGAGGATTTTCTGTTCATAAAGAGCCCAACAATCATCCTGCAAAACTGAGCCACCTAATAATGTAAAACACACCTCGCTATCACCCTCATCCTTATCTCAGCCCCTTGAGGTATGAGAGAACCTGCTGACACACTCAATGAGGATTTTCTGCATCTGCACAAGCATCCTGCAAAACTGATCTACATGCTAATGTACATTTCTTCAGTATGAATTGATATTATTAATAACCCATACATCACCATACCACAAGCCTGTGCCTAGCCATTCTAAGAAATATTTTCCCTGCTTCAACTTCTCTCTGCCCAACTCATAGCCCACCCAGTTGCCTCTCTATAGTATGCCTACCTTTCTCTAGTGTCTAGCCTCCCTGCCCCCATCCCTTTAACCTAGGACACATTGCCCTGTATAATAGTTTATTGCAACTCTGGTTTATCTGCTATCACCCTCCTCTACTGGTCCACTTTTCCCCTGTTAATCCTAATGTTCTAGCTCTCCACTTTTCCCTCCATGGAGATTTGTAGCAAGGCTTTTTCCTAGTTCAGTATCCCATTTAAATCCAAATTACATAAAGCTATACTTCAAACAATTTAGCTTACTGATTGTTTTTGGCACATAAAGTCTTCCTCGGTCCATCCTGCTCCATTTGCCCTCACACAGCTTGGGCTCACTCCACTCTCTTACCTTGCCCCCATTCCTGCCCACCCCTACTTTCACTACATTTATACCTACCCAAACCACACCCTATACTCCCCTCAACCAATCCTTACCATTTATCTCAATATCATGTACACTCTACTCCTCCCCTCTCCTTCATTCTACTCCAGCACCCCACCTAACTAAACACCATGCATTTCTACTACTCCTTAATAACCAGTACTCTTTACTCCACTTTCTTTACCTCACCTATAACTCCTCCTCCCTCCACTCATACCAAATCAGACATTTCCACTCAACAACACTTCCACTGTTCACTCATTACTCACAATCCCACAACTATACTAACATCAACCCACAATTCTATAACCTTTCAGCCACTCTCCTCTTACCTTTCAAGCACTTACACACCAACTATTCTATCTCCACAGCTTACAGATATCATAAACTGACTAACAAACTTAGACATCTTCTACTATACTCTGTAACACAAATAAAACTCCAAGCCGACATCCATCCCAACCCAGGTCCCATTAATAACTTTTCACAGTGCCTACAATCTGTCCCATCTCCCACCACGTCAAACTCTGTTCAGTCTACTATATATTCCCATCCATACCCCCTCCTCCGAAAACCTCAAACACCGACCTGCTCCTAACCAATTTCAATCTCTGTAGCATCATAAGAAAAGCTAGTGAATTCCATGCTGCCCTAGTCACCTACTCACCAGATACAGCTGTGATAACCAAAACCTGGTTAAAGCCCCACATTAAGGACAAAGAGCATATCTAAACAATCCTAGCTTGGTTTGTGATTTACTGTGGAGTTGACTGGTAAGAGAAGTTTTATTTGAATTCATATTGTATTTGTTATCACTGTTTTTAACTGTTTGTAGGTAGGAAGGGACAGCTTGTTGACAAGATTTACTTTGATTCATATTTTGTTGTTTTACCTTTAATTTCATTGTTGGTTGTTAGAAAGGGAGAGGTTTTAGACAGGCAATTACAAAATTTGTCTGGCTTGCAGAACATGTATGGTCAGAACAACTTTACTGTACTTAATTTATTTAGTTGTGTATTGCTGATGTGATTTTTGTGTCACAGAAGTTGATTTAAGTTCTCTTTGAATTATGTGGTTACTGTTTTTGATGATTCTTTTCTTTTACAATATTTTATTTGTTGAAAGCTGAATGCAGATTCCTTAAATGAGTATGCAATTAACAATTTGCTAATGCATGAATATCTTGTACAGTGTAATAAATTCTATGAATATTTAAAGGTAACAGCTGATAGCACCGGTTATCTGTGTTCCTCATGTCAGAAGTTAGATGATTTGCTTACTATTGCTAGAAGTAAATGTAGACTTGATGATGATTGCACTTTGTGCAACTGGCATGGCTTGGAAAACTGTTGTTCCATATATTAATGACTGGCCTGATGAATAATGTTAGGCATAGAACAAATACAACACATTTAGGAAATGATGTGTCTATTGTCTGCAAAGATCATTCAACCCCTATGGAACAAGACGGTGCCTCTGACAACTTTGGAATTCCGGATGCAAGTATTCAGCAATCTGAGGATCCAGTTTGTTAAGAGGGAAACAAAAAAAGAAAGAAACGAAGAAGTTCACAACAAATAACAAGGTAGAAAAAGAAACTGATTAATGACTGTAAAGGATTTCAGGGAATGGTGATATTTTTCTATCAGAAAATGTTCAATCTACACAAAAAGGCACACTTTT
The DNA here is from genome assembly GCF_019279795.1 of Protopterus annectens. NCBI lineage: Eukaryota > Metazoa > Chordata > Ceratodontiformes > Protopteridae > Protopterus > Protopterus annectens. The sequence goes on along the minus strand of NC_056731.1, from coordinate 1,331,944,880 downwards.
TTCAACAGAGGAGGTAGAAAAAAGAGGCAAGAGGCAGGTGAAAAGGAAGAAATCAAAACTAAACATGGAAGGAATGAAGAACATTACTGTAGGAAAAAAGAAGAGAAAGACAGATGTTGAATACGTGGCTCAAGCTGTGGATTTACAATACCACCTGGGCATACCTCTCAACCTGAAAACATCAAAAATCTGGACAAGGCCCATGAAAAATAGGTACAAATCTGTACGCTGATTAACATAAAATTTGCATACATAATTATGTAGCCACACCCACTACAATGCATTGTGGGATATCACCTTTCAAACACAAACTGAAGGATAACCAAAATACGCTACCACTACAGTCAGAACATACCACTATGCCAAATCAGCTTCCTGAAAGACATGAAGACTGAAACTTAAATGGCTATCATTTAGTGTATTCAGTTCTCACTTCTCACCACCATAGCTTTCAACCTCTTAGCACAAAAATCCTGGACAAAGCCAATAATGGGGGAATACAGCCCCAAAACAGAGACAAATTTTAAATACTGATCTTATAAACTTAGAAAATTGCTAGAATAAAAAGTTTGTGTTACCATTTATTTTCTGAAGAATATGAAGGCTGAAATTCAAATGACTGTCATTATTTACTGAATTCAATCCTTACAAAGTAATTTACTTGCATCTGTTTACTTATCCCAACATAATCTGAGTATGCTGTTTCAATCTATAATACTAAAAAGGAGAGATTTCTGTCTCATGTTACCCAGGAAACAATTGCAGCCTAGCAACATTTAAGGTTCAGAAAATAAAAAATATATTATGTTAACAAGAGATGCAGCTAATTGAATAAAATCTGGAAGGAACTCCACATGAAGATGAAACGGATCATTCTGGACTGTTTTAAGAACTTCTTAAGTGCATATCAGTGCTTGTTTTAACCCTTCAGTGAAATCCTACACTAAAATTCTGCTTTCAAGTTCAAGAATGCCATATAGATATTAACATTTTCTGGGAAATAATCCACAGACCAGGCCATTCTTAAATATTTCACTGCACAAAAACAATTTCTATTTGTTGGTTATAAATTAATATACATTTAATCTGTTGCCAATATATGTAACTAGATCATAATAGCAGTCAACCTCTCAAAGCATTAGATCTTTAATGGCATAGGGCTAATTTGTATTATTGCAGGCAATGGAAGGTAGATTTTGCAAACAGTGTCAGTGAAGCAATAAAGTCTTACTCTTACAATATGACAATAAATTGGCAGCTAAAAGTAGCAAAAAAATAAATAAATAAATGTCGAACAGATACAAGGAAATCAAAGCTCACCTACTTCACAAGACTACAAGAAAGAAACCCAGATTATTGTATTCCAGTCTAGACTGTTTGTTAATCTTCATGGCAAAAAACTGCAAAACAGTGGCAAACCCTTAGATCTTTAACCACAACAACACACAGCTAATGTTTTATATCTTTTAAATCTACAGTCAGCCTGTGTAACTAACAAAATAAGAAAGCTAACTTCAACAAGAGGAACTCAAAGAACTGCAATATCAAAAATCCTCAGAATTAAATAACACTAAATTCTATCCATTGTTAAAATTCAAAAACCGAATAAAATGTCATGTCATTTCATTCATCACCCCACCAACTTATGTTACATAAATAAGCACATTTAAATTGTGCTAAAATAGCTTTATACATAAAAATAAAAATAGAAATAGGGCTTAAATATACAGATAAGATTACAAGTTTGCTTTTGTGTTCTCTTAGTTTGTTTGGTTCTTGCTCGTTGTATTTGGAACTGGTGCCCTAAGCAAAAGGGCTCCACAGCACCCTCTGCACTACTTTTTGCCCACATCCTGGCATACCTACACCATCCACATTACTGGAAAAGCAACCCTTGTAAAGCGGCACCGTAGACAGTTGTCTAGTTGGCCTATGCCGAAGGCTGGCTGTGAGGGTATGCAACTGTCCCACAGTATTTTCTGTGAATGACTGCATCTTCACATAGGAACATTTATTTTATACTGGGATGAGGCTGCTACCCTGGAGTTAACAGTTACAAAGGTGTGTGCACATTTGAAATCATGCAACACAATCTTGTCTGCAATATCCATCAGTGTTAACATTTTCAAACTAAAAGGAGCATTCTGAATACCTAAGGCTAGATTTAATGAACCCAGTCAGGTGCTGCATGATAATGTTGTTATAACTAATGGCACCAACAGCTAGTAAAGCAAATGTGAATAGACTTGCAAACCATTCCATGGATTTTTACCCTTGTCTTTTGAAATGATAAAACATATTGACAGAAGCAGTGTAAGACAGTTTCATTTCTTTTTTTTTTTGTTTGCTTGCTTTAAGTTACAAAAATGTACTTTGGTCGTAACATTCTAAGACATATTGAGCTTGAATTTCCTTAGGATAGTTGTCCAAGAATCAGGGTCATATGAAAGCCCCATGAAAGTATTTTGAATTTTAACAAAACAAAAAGAATAGCAACACTTTGGGCTGGGTATCTTCATTAGTTTGTCAGAGCTAAATCTGGGACAGGATATCTTTGGTCATATAAAATATATATATATTTTTTTGTTTGTTTTTTATTTTTACTAATACCAAAATAATTCTCAAATAGGTGCCATAAGAAGCACATATGGCCAAGTGCTAGAATGGGTATCAATTCACAACCTCATGCTATGTTCACAATTGTCAGTCATATTGTCCTTAGCTGACACTAAATGCTTCAAAGAATTAAAGATGCAACTATAAATTTTACACAAAAATATTGTTTGTATTCAGTACAAACTTAAAGGAAAAATTCACTATGTCTGAAATATCAAACATATGTATGATTTTCTGTGCAAAACTGCATTGGACACACTCAGGCTGTAGTGCTAAAAGACAAGTTTTTATGATTCTAGTCAAATTTAAGACATACCACACCAAGCAAGTTTAACCGTATTAACTCATGAATATCTTAAAAATCACATTCAGATGAATATTAAAAATCCACCAAGAGCAGCTGCACCTCTTAGCTTGCAAAACACTGAGATTACTGCATATTATGATATACAATTAGTCTCTTCAAATATGATGGAAGAATTACTAACAACATTTGCAGTGATATACCTACATTTATCTATATAATGTACCTATACAAGCATGTAGATGCACATGCACACACACCGTTTTTGAAGAATTATATTACAATTCTATTTGATCTCTAACCACTGCCAAATGCAAACATTCCCAAACGCAAACAGCATACAAATAAAAAAAACACATACACAGACAAACATGCACACATTCATATTTGTAAGTCTATATTTACAATCTAAAGTCTAGGCTGCTTGTGAATTCCCTGTACACTCTCCACTGTTTTCATACAATAAATGAAATATCTTTATGCAAGAGAACTAGTTAATGTACCCTACCCATACCAGCGATTGAGCGAGTTCCTTCATAACAGCGACAGCCTCAGGCCAGAAATTCAGTACCAGCGTTCGTTCGTTAGTGCAGCAGATGCACATGGGAAGGTCAAGGAAAATAAGCAGCTCGTCAGCTTAACTAAGCAGCAGCAGGAAAGGAAAAAAAAAAATAAAAAAGGCAGCTCACAGATGCCGGCTTGCGTATTCAGTGGAAAAGGAAAGCCACAGACAGATTTCAAACAAGCAGCCAGCCGGGAAAGCCCTTGAGCTCAATTCCGACTGGCTGGGAGTGCTGACGTCATCACGCTGGATGACGCCAGCCCAAAAGCTCAAATTTAAAAACCTGGAAAAAATCGGAAGTTAAGGGGTGCCACTCGGGAATCGTGGCACCCCATTATTTGGACCCCAAAACTCGGTAAAAACCGAGTAATTCGGGTCGGTTGGGAGGTCTGCACCTGGGTGATAATTTAATACACAAAGAAAAAAGTGGGATTAATAAGACTAATGGTGATGGAGAGCTATCCCTCGTAACAACTCATACTGCAGATATTACTGTATTAAAAGCTGAAGATTCTTCAGAGCTGGCCAACAGATATTCTTATAATCAGAGATTCATTTATTAGAGGCAGTGATACTTATATTTGCAGAGAAGATAATGAACATTGAATAGTTTTATGCTTGCCAGGAGCAAATATAGCAGATTTGAGAAGAGCCTTGGAATGCCTTAATATAAGGAAGTACTGATCCATTTTTATTCATGTTGGTACAAATGATGTCATCCACAAGGATCCTCTGACTGTTAGTAGAGAACTGACAGCCTTCTTAGATAGTATGGCTTGCACTGGTGTTAGGATGTATTTTTCACAAATCACCTATAGAAAGGATAGTCAGGTCATTACGAATGAAAATATTTTTTTTGGTAAATACCTACATGGCAAAATGTCCTGTTATAAAAAATGGAAATGTGTAGAGCATCCATGCCTAGTTTTGGGCACGTGTTCAGACAGGATGGCATGCATTTGTCAAAATCAGGGAAGAGAATTGTTGCAGTATATATTTTGCAAGGTTTGTCAACACTAGGCAGGATTTTTGCCAGGTCAAAAATTTAAGAATTCACAGATAGAAACATTTGATGCATCTCTAATGATTGTTAATGCTAGGAGCATTAATAATAGTTTTTTAATTAGAAGATTTGCGGTGTTCCCACAAGATTGATGTTATTATTTGTGAAACATGGTTAAAGAACAATGACTGGAAACCAGTTCTGTCAGGGTATAAATGTTTTTACTGTAACAGACATTTTAACAAAAAATCAGGTGGAGGTATTATGATAGGGATTAAAGATGGCTATGAGACCTCTAATTATTACATGTTCAATGATAACACTGATGCTATAGACTGTGTAACTGTGACAATAAAGACAACCCTGGAACATATAACACTTGTTGGACTGTATAGACCACCAAAGTCAAGTGCAGATGACCTAAAGGAATTCAAACATTTCTTACATGAAACACAGGAGGGAAGAATTATATTAGCTGGGGACTTAAATTTACTAGAAACAGACTGGAATAATACTGATTCAACAATGTTAGTAAGGAAACTTTTCACAACGTATATTCAGGAACAACAATTGCTTCAGATTGTAAAAACCTACCAAGGGACAGAACATACTAGACATTGTTTGTGTTCCTAAAGAAATTGTTGCTTCAAGTCAAGTTTTACCACCATTGATGTGCAGTGATCCTGGGGATATAAAGGTTCATTTGTTGCTAGATAATTCTGCCAAACTGAAATCTAAACCAATGCACAGAAGGTTAATTACAGATTATATAGAAGCAAAACCGTCACTATGTAAAACTAACTGGAGCGAGGTGTTTGGTGGAAAAACTGCAGATGGAACATGGAACATTTTGAGAGAGAAATTGAGTGCAAAAAATAAAAAAAAAATGTTTAACATCAGAATCTAGACATACAACATCGGGGGATATATTTCCATAAGAACAAGATATTGGATTAAGTTGAGAGACAAAAAATATAAGAAATGGAAGAGAGATCGAACTACAACTTTGAAAACTGAAATAAACAAGCTGGAAAAACAGATTAAGCATTGTGTGAGACAAGATCAAGACAAATTTTAAGAAAATTTATATAAAGATATTGAGCATAATAGGAAATCTTTTTATACATACATAAGATGTGGATGGAGTAAAGACACACAAATTGATAACTGTGTGCAGATTCTAAAATTTATTCTCAGACAACAGATAATAGATATATTTACGAAATCTTATGCAAAACAGTTTGGCTTCACAAAAGGGGTGATATGTTGTACAAGTGACATCCAAGTAACCTCAGACACTGGAATCAAATTAGATCATATTGAAAAAGAACTGCGCAAACTGGATCCAAACAAAGCACAGGGAGGAGACAGAATCAGTAACAATGACCTCAGAACACTTCAGCAAGAACGTATGGTACCATTATATCTATTATTCACTAGATCATATAAATATGTGGGGGTTTCCCTTCAAAACATCTAATTCTTATAACATCAAAACTCAAAACACTGAAACCATAATATCGAAAACCCAAAACACTGAAAACTCATAACATTGAATTTCATAACACTGAAAATGTATAACATCGAGTAGTGTATCATTAAACATGTAAATATTATAGTTTAATCTGTTAATCTTGTGGTATCACTATAAGATGTTGCAGTTTTTATTTATATAGTGTAGAAATTTATATTATTTATATATTGTTTATTTTGTCAATCTGTATGTGTTTTTAGGCTATGCAGGTAAGTGATTTAGACATTCCTCCAGATTTACAAAGCCCTTTATAGCATGCAGGATTAGTTTAAGAGCTATTTTTGGCAATATGGCCAACATGCGATCCTTGAACTAGCTCCCAGGAAGTGCACGTGAGCTCTTAGGCTAATCCTGCACAGACTGAGCTCCTGTATGCAAATTACCCTCATTTGCAGGTGAAACTCATGCAAATGAGGGTAATATGCATTCCAGGAAGCTGGCAGCTGTCCGTGCAGGACAAGTGCAGTGTGCAGAAATGTACTCAGTTAGTAACCGAGTACAGTTCTGCAATCTACAAAACGGAGCTATGACAGCACCAAATAAAGGCTGCATATCATTGAGGAAGCATGCCAATGTCCAAGTAGAAGGCCATTGGCATTGCAAAATGTAAAAAGAAAATAACTAAATAAACAACTTATAATTTTCTTTTCACCGAGCTTGCCTTGTTAAGCATAGGGCAGCGACGCGCAAATGGGATTGGGTGGAAATTAATAAAATAAACCTAAAATAAGCATTCTAACTAAAAATCAGTATTCTGCCATGCAAATCAATGACAGTCAGAAGACAACCTGGCCAGTGAGTAATGGTTGCTAAAGAGGGAGGCTCGGTGTGGGACATGTAACTATACATTAGCAGGCAATCCTATGCAAATGAGGGAAGGGTTAGTGAAACCTAGATTTTCCCAGGGTGTGAGGTAGGTCCCAAGAGTGTAAGAGTATAAATAGCTGGGTGCAAGACTAGGATATAGGTGACATCATGGGTGTGTGCGTCAGGCATACTGTAAGTGGATTGGAGACCTGTGGCTCAAGATTACTCCTAGCATAGCACAGCTAAGCTAGGGGTGTGTCTAAACCTGCCTAGCACTCTTTACAAAGTGTAAGTAGGTGTGCGTGCCATGCACTGGGTTGTACAGGGAAAAAAAAGGAAATTAAACCAGGAAAAAGCAGCTCTGTGAACATTTGAGCACTCTATTTGCACAGAGCGCACACGGGCCTAAACAGGGAGGCAATGGGAAGGGAAAACAGCAGTAGGAAGGTAATCAAGGAGAACTAGCTAAGCTGCCAGGTGAAATGTATCAGAATCAGCTAATCACACAAGAAGCAGACCAGCCCAGCCCAGAACACCACTATAAACTAAGCAAACACCTATCCCCCTGGTTTTTCCACACTCTACACCACCGGTGTATACAAGCGGGGAAATTCTAAAAACAAACCTACAAAATGAGAAGGGCTGCAGCAGGCAACATAGAACAACATGTGCAGGAGGCTGAGGGTGGTGAGGATGTCAATGCTGCCAAACAACCCACAGTGAGGAGACAGAGAAGAGTGTACAGACCCAGGGTAACCTACCAGGGGCTACATGAGCTGGAGATAGTGGAGCACTATAGGGTGGACAGAGACCTCCTACAGCAAATCGTTGAGCTGTGCAGGCCACATCTGACACACCACACTGGCCGATGGGAACCCATTCCAGTGAATACCAAGGTATGTGTAGGCCTAGGTATACTAGCCACAGGTACCTCCCAAACTACAACTGGGCATCTCACAGGCATCAGCATTCAGAATATTCCACCAGTTCCTGGATGCCATGTCAGCACATGCCAGTGAGCATGTATATTTCCTCAACACACGTGAGGTGTTGACCCGCAATATCCGTCTTTTCCACCAAATAGCTAACTACCCTGGAGTAGTGGGTGTTATAGACTGCACGCACTTATGCATCAAAGCACCACCCGGTGAGCAGGGTAGGGCCTACATCAACTGCAGGGGCATACCCTCCATCAACTGCCAGGTCATATGTGATGCCCAGGGCATTATACTGAATGTGTGTGCTGGCTGCCCTGGAAGCTATGATGATTCACACATATGGCAACTGACACAGCTGTACCAAAGATTTGCCAATGTGGACATCCCCTACGGTCACCTAGTGGGGGATGCTGGGTACCCACTGGAGCCGTGGCTGATGACACCCATCAGAAATGCACACACACCTGAACAACAATGCCATAATGATGCACATGCACAGGCCAGACATATAATACAGCATGTGTTTGGGATGCTCAGGTCACAGTTCCGTTGTCTGGACACATCCGGTGGAGCCCTGCAGTATTCACCAGCTACATGTACCCAAATAGTAATGATATGTGCTATGCTACACAATATGATCCTGCGGAAACAGCTGCAGAAGGAACAGCATGGGGCAGGGCCACAAAGCCTCACACCAATGTCAAGGCTTGTACAGGTGCAGAGTGACTCGGAGGAGGAACAACCTGAGCCTGCTCCAGTAGGCAGAAGGGAGCATGCCCAGCATGCCCTGGCCTTGGCAAAGAGGCAATGCATAGCATATAGGTTCATAGGTTCATAGGTTCATACTAGGCTATCTGCCCTAGGGCATTTATAAGCCTAGCCAGAGTGTGTTTGGCTTTCGCCACCCATTTTAAATTAATTTTGTAATACTTTTTTTGAGGTTAGTATACTGTGCCTCTGTCTAACAGTGACACAAAAGTGATAGCCGGGGTAAACCTACGATCTCCCATCCAGTCAAGATTCCTCTTGAAGAGAGTCAATGTGGGACTCTGCCTAACCTGGACTGGGATTTTATTCCAGAGTGAAGGGAGCCTCTGGGTTATGAATCTGTCCCTCCAGCATGTCCTATTTATTTCAGTGCTGAGGTTCAAGTCTCGAGCGTAGCTCGATGGGATTTGATTTTCTGAGGTGCAGCATGTCCATTAATTCCGGGTTGGACATGGCTTTATACGTCAGGCACAGATCGCCTATGAGCAGGCGGTATGCCACTGAGTAGAGCTGGAGTTTCTTTAACCGGGCAGCATATGGCATCTGTTTGAGCCCTTTGATCCTCTTGGTGAGGTACTTTTGGGGTCTTTCCAGTTGCTGCAGGTGTCTGGTAAGGTACATCCCAAAAGGGGCATTGTACTCAATTATGGGCCTGATGAGGGATGTGTAAAGAGGTATGATGACCTCCCCTGATCTAGATGTGAATCCCTTCATGATTAGGTGGGCTATATAAAATGTTTTTCTAACCACTTTGGCCACGTGGTTGTCAAATGAGAGATTGCTATCAACTTGGGTCCCCAGGTCCCTAATGACTTCTTCTGCACTTAATGGATTACCACCTGTGTGGTAATTTGTGGGCACTTTGTTTTTGCCAAAGGGGATGACTATACACTTTTTGGCGTTTAGCTTGAGGCCATGGCTCTGGCACCAGTTGTCTGTTTCTATGAGGCCCTTTGGAGGATGCTTGTGTCAGCTGGAGAGTTGATTATGGCGCCCAGTTTGCAGTCATCTGCGAACTTGGTCAGCCACAGTCCTTCCGTGTTGGCCTGTACCACCGAGAAATATATACCGAACAAGAGAGGTCCCAGGACTGAGCCTTGTGGGACGCCACTTGTAACTGGTTTGGAGTCTGACATGGCTCCAGCAATTCTAACCATGTGGGTTCTGTCCTTGAGCCAGTTTGCAACCCATCTAGTGACATAGGGGTTTATATTTAAGCTGGTGAGCGATCTATAATGCCCGAGTGGGTATTGTATCAAAGGCTTTTGCGAGGTCCAGGTAGGCTGTGTGGACCACCTTCCCCTCGTCAATGGCCTTGGTGACTGTTTCAAAGAAATTGACCAGGTTTAAGAGGCAGGATCTGCCCTTAACAAAGCCAAACTGGGTAGGATCCAGTGTCTGTAGGTCACCAATATCTTTATTTATGAGGTCCATGATGATCCTTTCCATAGCTTTGCAGACCAAGCTAGTCAGGCTTATGGGGCAATAGTTTCCAGGATCCGTTGAGGCACCACCTTTGTGGAGAGGGACCACTGTTACTGTACGCCACTCTTTGGGTACATAACCTGTAGTAAGGCAAAGATTGAACAGTAGTTTTATGTTTGGGTTTAGCTCTTCTTGGAGTTCATGTAGGACGCAGCCCGGGACACTATCTGGTTCCATTGATGCTGTGTTTTTGCTTTGGAGAGGGTGGCTCTTACCTGAGCATCTGAGATGTCACATAGATATTTGCCCTTTTGGTGGGGAGAGGGGGAAGAAGTTTGCACTGAACCTGTCAGCTAGGATGTTGGCAATGTCTGTGGGCTCGGTGTATTTTTTGTCATTCTGGACTAATTCTGAGCATATCTGGGAATTCCCACCCAGGTTCCTAACATAACTAAAGAAAGCCTTGTGATTATCCTTAGTGTCCTGTGCAATTTTTTTCTCGAAGCTGGCCTTAGACGATTTTATGAGTGGCCGTAGTTTTTTGCTAATACTGATCAGAGATGCCTTCCTTTGGGATTTTGCTCTATCATGTAGTAGCTTCCTCCTTCTATTGTAATGTTTGTTTATGGCTGGGGTCCACCAGACAGGACGTCTGCCTTTGGAGGATTGGGTCTTGGTTTTATTTGGGATTGTGATGATCCATGCATTCCTGAAGGTGTTCATAGAATGCTTATAAAGGATTCTGCGGTCTGGGCAGATTTTCACAGGCCGGGCTTTGAAGGATTTCGCCTCAGTTTTGAGGCGTGTGAAATTTGCTTTAGAGAAGTTTTTCACTGTGGTTTTGGGCAGGTGGGTCGGGATGTGAATATCTAGTGAGATTAGTTTATGGTCTGTTCTTACCAGTGAGGATACACTTCTGGTCTGGAGCATAGAGTCCCCATGTTGGTGATGATCAGGTCCAGTATGTTTTCCCTCTTGTGGGAGTGGTAACAAGCTGTTCCATAGCATTTGAGTTTATAAATTCTAGGAACCTTTGGGCTAGGGTGTTGGAACTAGAGTAATGCTCCCAGTCTATGTTTGGGTAGTTGAAGTCACCCAATATAATGGTGTTTGGAGAGACCTTCATATTTTCCAGTATTCTCAGGAAGGCCAAGTGGGGTTCCTGTGTTTGGGAGGGTGGTCTGTAGCAGGCTATAAACTGGAAGGCAGTTTTACCCACAGTTAGTTGCACATGGATAGTCTCTGATGCTTTATGCTGTGCCACCAACCTGGAGGTGTGGGTATCTTTGACGAATATTGATACTCCCCCTCCTTTTGTGGTTTGGTCCAAGTTTTGGGGCCGAAAAGCATGGTATACACTGACACAGTAGGGCCCCAAGGAATGACACCTCTCTCTGACTTGCACAGACAGTAAAAGGGATGCCAAACATGACACTACCTGTGCCCAACCATGTATAGGGAGTGTACTATGTGCATCCGACAAAGGCAACCCTCCAGCACCATCCTCAAGTCCGGGACACCCTCAAGGTAAGTCAATCAATCTACCAATTGTCAAATGGAGTAGAATGTGTTTTTACCTGTAGCTATGGTATGGATGTGAACATGCAAGGGAATTGTTTGGCCGGATGTCAAGGCAGCAGAGAGTAGACACCCATAGTGGCAGCATGAGATCTGTAACACATACTGGAGTCACCATAGTAGCCAGTACTACACAGGGTGACAAAACCCACTACAGGAAATGGCCTGAGTGATAGGAGTGTCCATAAGAGCCACACATGCCAGTCAGGAAGGATCACATACCTAGCAACAGTCTCAGCCAGTGGGACAGGTGAAAACAAACACAAACAAATGCTGTACTATGGCCTCCGAATGTGCCCTATGATTAACCCCTCCCCCAGGCCTACATAGACAGACTGTAGCAGGCCAGGTAGTCGGATGTAAGCTGTGAAGGCTTGGAAGTCAGACACTAATATGTAGGTAAACAAAGCTAGGATCTGTACTACACTGGTAAGCCCTAGCCAGCAGGATAGGTAAGACTGCAGACTGAAATGGAGTACCTGACTTACCAGTACAGTCCTAGCAAATGTGTACAAGTGTCAGGTGCGCCCCCCCATCCAACATACACATAGAGTAACAGTCAGGTGTGCCCCCCCACTCCTGTGTAGAACAGTAGAAACAGTCAGGTGTCCCCCCCCCCCCGCTATGCAGAAATGTGGTAACAGTCAATGGCAAATGACCAATGGATACTCTGCAGACACAGCATGCTACCGGTTGGTGTACAACAAAAGGTCAGCACTGCAGTACAAACAATCTGGATGTGGTCCACACATGCAACACAGATGGCCATACTGGGCATGCTCACACACTTAGAGGAATGAAGGTAATGTCAGTCAACAACATACTAAGAGGTCATACTGGGCATGCTCACACACTTAAAAACATGAAGACCATGTCTGCAGACACCAGTGGACCAGACATATCTGGAAGTTGCAGTTCTCAGTGTGAACACATGTCAGTATGCACCACTCCTGCCTTGCACACACAGTGGATAGGAAAGCAGATAAATATGTAAGGACAACACACTATAATACACCACAGGCACACGGGCATAGATGTGTGGAAGAGGGTGACCTTGACAAGGAGCCATGCGGGCCTTTCCCAACTGGCACACAGCCTAAGGGCCCCCAACACATGAGGTGCAGATGTAACCCACTGCGGATACTAGTCACCAGTACCTGTCAGCATGATAGACTATGTGGTGTATGTGCCAGCTGTGCAACAAGACTGTACAAGGAAGCAGCCATCTAGTAGCTGTATACACACACCTGTGACATATGATCCCATGTGTAACTGCATGTGGCATGTCAACTCCTACATGAATGGGTTATGGCCCATGCACACACTGCCCTCCCCATAGCAGTAGTATGGCAAGTCTGCTGAGGTCATCCAATGTGAATTACACCTTTGGGAGAGCTATAGCTGAGTAAAATGCATGGTGCATCCCATAACTGTGTACTGCTGTAGTGACAGAGCAGTTAGGTAGTACTACTAACTCCAGACCTGTCAGTTGTGTGAGTGTGTGTGTGTGCCTGTCTGCCTCTGACTGTGTAGAGTGAAATGCTTGTTAGGCTACTCACACTCCATGCAATACATATATTCAACTTTGGCAAGGCTGCTGACGTCACTCACCTAGAAGTACACCTCTGGGAACATGACAGCGCCATAATCACTGTGGTGCATCCTGTAACTGCTTACTGCTGTAGTGTGATAAACTAGTTAGGTATGTGTTCGAACCCCAGCCCTGGCAACTGTGTGTGTGTGTGTGTGTGTGTGTGTGTGTGTGTGTGTGTGTGTGTGTGTGTGTGTCTGACTACATAGAGAGCAATGCTTTTTAGGCTACTCACACTCCATGCAATACAAATACACTTCTTTGCCAAGGCTGCTGATGTCACTCATCTAGAACTACACCTCTGGGATATTGCTAGCCCAGTAATCACCATGGCGTGTCCTGTAACTGCGTACTGCTGTAGTGTGATAAACTAGTTAGGCAGGTGTTTGAACCCCAGCCCTGGCAACTGTGTGTGTTTGTGTGTGAGTCTGTGTGTGTGTGTCTCACTGGGTAGAGAGCAATGCTTTTTAGGCTATTCACACTCCATACAATACAAACACTCTACTTTGCCAAGGCTGCTGATGTCACTCATCTAGAAGTACACCTCAGGAAAACTGATAGCCCAGTAATTGCCGTAGCACATTCTGTAACTGTGTACTGCTGTAGTGTGATTTAGAACAGTGGCAGTGTTTCATCTCCATCCATGCCAGTTCTGGATGTGATGTGTGTGTCTCAGTGTCTGTGTATGGAGCAATGCATTATAGGCTACTCACTCACAGTACATTACAAATGCCCTACTTTGGTAGTCCTGCTGATGTCATTAATTGTGAAATACACCTTTGGGGAAGATAAACTTCAGTAATGTCTGTGGTGTGTAATATAACTGCCTAGTGCTGTAGTGTAGTAAACCAGCTAGGTAGGGGTTCTACTCCTAAACATGACAAGTGTGTGTGTGTGGGTGTTTGTATCTCATATCCTGTGCAGATGGCTGTGAGTCTGTGACACCTGTGGGCAATGTGGAGGGGTTTTGCTAATTTCATTTATGGTTGCCCTACTATATATCACGTCAACCATACAGGGATAAGGGATGTAAATGGCTGAGAGGCTGGGGTGCAAAGCCATACCCATACATGTGACATCAAGGCCTGCCAATCACAGTTAGCAAACCCACTGTGCCTTCACATGTGACTCACAGCAGACATACCATAGCTGGCAACATGGCCTGTATGGACGGATGACACTGACATCAGCAAATGCTGTTAGCATGCTATCAATGTGGGTGCAGGATAAATCCACTGACCAGTACCACTCCCTGCCACACGTGGGTAAGACTGGCACATCTGATGGTAAGTTGTGTTCACAGCATGGGCCACACACCCCAGGTACAGTTCCACATGTCACTGTACATGCATGTGGGAGGTGTGCACATCCTAGACACCATCCAAGTCATGGACTAGGGAACACATACATGGCAAGTGATGCACAGCATTGGCCACACACAATAGTCACCCAGGTGCCTGGAAGACGGATGTGATACCCCCCTGTGCAGGCAAATGCAGAAGCTACAGGCCTGTGCCACAATGCAGAGCATAGTCATGTGGGCTGATGCCATGGTATACCCATCGCCTACCCTTGTATAGCCTGCTGGCACTGTTAGCCACCACACACCCATGCAGACATGCACCCATGCATGTCCGAACTGGACCCTGTGTGCTCGTGTGTGTGTGATGTATGGTGCGTATGTCCACATCCACATGCACTACTCCCCCCAGGGCACAGTGAAGCATGCCTCCTTATGTCTGACACCCCCTCATACTCACTGCCCATATGACCTCCATATCACCAATGTGTTGCATGTGTTCCCTGCACATTGATGTGTTGTGGCAATCCCACTAGTGACGGGTTGCACTCCTGGCCCTGCCAAGTGTGTTAATGTGTGTGTGCATCCCTGTGTGAGTGTGCCTGTGCTGATGCTGGCACCTGTTCATGCAGACAGGCACATGTACGTCACCTAGTGTATATCTACCATACCCCTGTTGCAGATGTCACTCACCATCACATATATATGTTCTGAGTGATCCCCACCAGATAACCCATGTGGCACATCCAGTAACAACATCAGGCTGTGATAGCACTACATAGCTGTCGGGTGTTTGATACCCTGTGCTGGTAGGGGTGTGACACAAACATGCGTCGGTTTTACCCTCCCAACCCTCCCTGACATGTATTCACCTCTGCCTGCCTCCCCCACTCCATCTCTGGTGGATGTGGAGGCTCATACCTACATTGCTTAGGCAGCAGCATATGTATTTAATGTGATGCTCATGATCAGCTGATGGCCTCTGCACAAATTACAGGCCTTCCCAAGCTGATTACATGTGGAACAGGCATGATAACATTCCCATAGCCAATTGCATGGAAACGCACTCCACTACCTGGGAACATTCTGGTGGTGTTGGCCCTTGTCTGTCACTGTGAGCAGGAACTAGAACTGTCATTTGGCAACCAGCATGTCAGATGGGTTGGGTATTTACCTCTAACAACATACACTGTGGGAAGAGGGCAACAAACAGGAGGGGGATGTGCCTGACCTGACTACAAACTGTCAGTGCTGCTATATTGCATATGGAGTAATGTTGGATTAACAGTGTTTGTCTGGATATGCCTGTCGTACATGTCGCAATACCTGCCATGTCAGTTCCGTGTATATCAGGAATCCCCATCTGCAGGCTGATCTGCAGACTGGGCAGTGTTGTGCCTTTGGTGTCATGTGTTAGCCGCGATCATCTATCCATGGAATGCAAAAGGTACTGTGAGGATTGCAGTCTGTTGATGGTGAAGGCCATGACAATTACTGACTACATATCCCTCATTGGACATATGTTGCAACAAAACCCATTACAAAGGTAGATTAATGAGGGTATCACAGCAACATGTCTATACTGGCCCTGTGTATGTGCTGTCAGTCACACCTCTGTCAACCTTTGTACATATGTCATGCATGAAGTGGTGCATATGTGCTGTACACCGTAAATAGTGTCAACATATCTGATAACACGCCAGTGATATATCAGAGTGCTACACATGTCATGTACAGTAGGGGTTACACTTAATGCCATGCCCTGGAAATCCTGTGGATGTTTGTACAGTACTGAGGTCTGGGTAGTGATGGCGAATGTCGGCAGTGTGTGTATTGTTAATATGTACTATGGCCTGTGTACAGAATGTGGTAGATGTCATTGTTACATGCTGCCCCACTGTATGGTACCGTATTACCTTACATGTGTGTAGGGCCATACACACACATCTCATACCACAGACAGCCATCAGACTGGACTGTGTAGCAGCCCAGTATATGTAGGGTCATTCTGTAAGTGGCACATATGAGGATGGTGTAGGACAGATAGTGAATATACTGTACTATTATGCTAGTGTACCATATGGGTCTGTGGCTGTGTTCACATTGGTTGTGGTTATGCACTGTCATGCAGGTGTATCCTACCCTGTGCTGTGACATGGCTGTTGAGCCTGCTATGTATGCAGATACTGTACCATGATGACCTTAGGATGTCTGTCAGTAGCCAATGGCACACATGTTATGAGCGGATGTCACCTTCAACACACCATGTCTGTGACAGCAATCCCAGTGACAGTAGCAAATGCCTATTAATATACCAGCTATACATACCAGACATCCCCCTGCACTACTACATTGGGACTATAGGGGCTGGGGTAGGGATACCCTCCATGTCCAGGACATATGGTGGGACGATATGGACATGTACATATCCAGATATCCATATATATATAAGTTCACGTGTAGTACTTCCAATTACCACTGTCATGGCAATCACCCACTATGAATCCCTACATCATGTGGGTGTATTCCCTGTACATTCCCTGTATGATGGACATCCTTTCTGTGTGTGGGCATCTATGTCACAGAGAGCAGGTAGCAATACCTCTTACAGGAGAACCTGCACGCTCAGGGCAGCCACATATATGTAGGAGGATCAGGACATACAGACAGACTGTGAGTAGAGTGGTATAACACTTTGCATAGTACTGGTGTTACAGGGTGTGTGTATGTGTGTGTGTGTGTGTGTGTGTGTGTGTGTGTGTGTGTGTGTGTGTGTGTGTGTGTGTGTGTGTGTACATACTAGTTTACCTTGGACTGCAGTATGTCTGCATAGCTCACTACTGTGGTCCTTTCCTCTAGCTGGACAGAGGTGTGCCTATCATGTGTTGTCTGTCCACCACACAGGTCCTGTGTCAGATATTACACTGGCAGTGTGTGTGTTGCATGCTAGCAGTACGTGGCTATATCCATTTGTATATCTGATGTCTTTTTCCTGCATAAGGATATGGGTATATTGCAACACATCCTATAACACCAGCATGTTCCAGGGTGTGTTACTGCAATATTGCGGGTATGGCCCTGCAATCCTGCCTTTGTCCTCCACATATATGGCAGCCTTTGTCTTGCTGTGATATGGGTATGGGTTGTTAGGTAATGTCCTATCATTAACCACTGCTAGCATTCCTATTATCATCTCAGTCATAGCGTGGACACCAACAACATTTGTTGACCAGGGACCATACATGTGACAGATACATTGACATTACTACAAGTAATGAATGTCCTCCTAGGCCTTGACTACAGGGTGTAATTGGAAGCTGCTGAACTACATCTAATATTGTTGACTGTTACATGTCATGCAGGCAAATCCGTTGTCAACTGTTGTATGAATTGAAGGGCTTAGCCTGGACACCATAGTATGATATATATCTGCACTGTCTGCATCGACTGTTTTGTGTGGACCTTGCATCCATCACTGATTATTTACATCAACATCCATGTGCTGTCAGTAATGGCATACATTATTGTATGGTAAACAAATAAAGGTTGTCTGTGTATACATTCCTGTGTGTCGTGTCATGTCCTTTGAATTGTGAGTGGTTATATGTGCAATGTAAGTATCCCCTTTGTGGGGCTGGTTGCCACACCACTCATGTCACAGGTACCGGTTACAGGGCTTGTGGCTGGGGATATACATTGCACCCAGTACATCCACACTACTGCTACACATGTATGGCTACTAATACCCTTTGTCTGTGTATATGTGTATGTACCTATATATCCTATATATATATATATATATATATATATATATATATATATATATATATATATATATATATATATATATATATATATATATATATATATATATACCTGCACATGATTGTCAATGTATGGATGTGTGTGCATATTTGTACCGTTGTAATGTGTGTAATGTGTAGCCCTTCAACATAGTACATTCCCTACGGTAAAATGGTGTATCTGCATGATATGTTACAGATATTGCCCTGACATGTACAGGTTACATGGATAACTGTTGGAGCATTGTAGCTGTGTTGTCGTGGGTCCTGCTGTCAAGTACTGCATGTGCTGGATATTGGATTGCACAGCATATCTGTTAGAGTTGGAGGGGCGGTTACATTGCAGTAATTACCAGGTGTCCCTCATGTGTGCCCCCACCCCATTAACTGTGCTCATGTCTGTTATGTAGTACGGAGTGGGCCAGGAGTCCATTCCCATGTGGAAATCATATACACATGTCTATCTGTATATACATATATATATATATATATATATATATATTTTTTTTTTTTAATGTATATCTGCATAAGTATATATGTTACACCCCCATATATAGAGGGATAGAACTAGACATTGATATAGCTCTAACTATGTTTATGTATCCATATATATATATATATATAGATATATATATATATATACATATATGTATATATATATATATATATATATATATATATATATATATATATACATATATATATGTGTGTATATATACACACACTGAGCATATTAATCTATCTCTGTACGATTGCTGTTATATGGTTATTTGTGAGTCATACATACACACATAGATATATATATATATATATATATATATATATATATATATATATATATATATATATATACCAATAGCTGTCTATCTCTCTGCATTAACAGAAGTATAGCTGTCCATATGTCCATGCATGTTCGGCCTATATGTGTAGCCTGTACCTCATTTTCTTGGCAATTGACATGGATGATCTTAGGACTAATGTCAGTCATTCATGCGGACACGTACATATTTCAGACATATCCTCTCCAGCAATATATGTGTTCTACCACATATAACTGTGTAACATGCAACGTTTGAAGTGTATTAGAGCAGGATATGACAGATATCCCTATATGGGTGGCGCAGTGGTGCAGCGGTTAATGCTGTCGCCTCACAGCAAGAGGTTCTCCGGTTCGATTCTCAGCTGGGGTGCCTTCTGTGTGGAGTTTGCATGTTCTCCCTGTGTTCGCGTGGGTTTCCTCCGGGTACTCTAAAAACATGCTTGGGCCTCCGCTGAAAACAGGATCTGTGGAACCTAGTCAGACTTTCCCGGTCAACAAATGTTAAATAAAAAATAAATAAAAATAAAAATGTACCCACATTATGGTGCACTATGTCCATGATTCATGCATTAAGAGGTTGTGTGGTGTGTTATTACTACATTCCCTGTGCTGTTGACTGACTGTGCTGGATGATATGTATGGAGAATGAGTGGTTATGTACATCTGTCATGGTTTAATGGTAAATCATGTAGTGTATGATGTGTAGTGTCATGGGTGTGGCCCTTCCACAAGCTTTATATTGTGTTTCAGGGCAGAACACCAGCTGTCGGATACAGAGTGAGTTAGGGACATTTGAGTGGTCGTATGCAGGTGTGCACATGTATGCGCAGAGCTAAGCAATGCTAAGCTCGGGTTGTGTTACCTTACACTCAGCTAGCGTCTACTCAGCTCAATCTATGTAGGCAATGCTTACTTCTGTGCGAATACACGTACACACACTTACAACTGCTTATCCATGCATACTACTGCTATGTGCTTACACATGCTTACTATTGCCTTAGTCAATATGGCACTTCACATGTGCATTTAAGGCAGTACTCTTGTGCAAATATAAATGTTACATAGTAGGTTATACAGCACAATGAAGTTAACGTACGGATATCACATGGAAAATAGGATGTGCTGCAGTGGGACTCGACCCGGGAATGCGTGCGCGTTAGGTGGATGCTCTGGCCACTACACTATTGCTGTTTTGCTTTGTTTGCATATGTCTACCATACTGACATACCCATGTTCCCTTCCCCCAGCCCCCAAGCTCCACGTACACAGCATCCATCCATTCCCCGGTTGTTAGCCCTGCCATACTACACCTCCACACATTTCCCTCTCTGCACGTCTCGGTACACCTCCAGTATACTGTCCCCACCCAAGCGTCTGCAGGCTCTTCATCCATTCAGTCCACATATGTACCAGCCTTCCCCTGATCCTCCTCTGATACTAGTGGCGACATCGATGTGACCCATAACTGTTGGTTCATCCCGTCAGGGACAGACCTGTTGTTGTGTCAAGAGTAGACTTAGCTGGTCTACAGTGTTTCTCCCACTGGTAGCATTCTGCCAGGGTATTGTGTAGCAGTGGTTTGCTCACACACCTGGCCAGCCTCATCTCCGAGTTTCACAGTACCAATGCCCCAGGTGTGACATACTGTGCATGAAGCACACTCACACGCCCCCACAGTGTGCACAGTATACCATTATTTATTTTGGTATTATGCAGGACTACTGTTCTCACAGTATGATTGGACAGGCACTGTTCTGTGCTGCACATAGACTGCTCATAATACTGTGGTTGAGCAATGGACACGTGTTCTGGTATTAATCTACACACATATACATTTCCTATACTGTTGGATGCCTGTGCTGGATGATGTCTTTGTGATCACAGCAGCTGAATGTGTATCCACCATGGCTTAGTGGAACTCATGTATACTATAGTGTGCAGGGTTGGGGGTTTGCAAACCTGAACTGCAGATTATTTTGTTAATGGCTACAACAACAGCTGTTGGCTACAGAGTGACTAAGGCACTGTAGAACATTTGTAGGTGGATATGTGCTTGTTTGCACGAAGCACAGCATTACTGACTTCTGGTTGTGGTGTCTTGCCCTCAGCCTCTACATTGCTTCACCAGTGTGGTACTCACATACCGGTGGCCAAACAGGTTTACACCTGGCTGCTCCCACATACACGTGCACAACGTCATGCATTTTGTTCACATCTGTCAACCGGGACACTCGGACTGTATGCTTGTCCATTGCCAACGGTGGCCCGTGGTGTAGAGCTCCACACTGACCCCAGCTACATATCCCATTTAATACTGGGGTGATCACATTCATAGAGGGTAATAGACATAACTTAGCTACATCCCCCATTAATCATGCTTAGTTTACATTAAACTGTCAGTATTATCCATGCTTAGGTCAGGTTTACATGTCAGGTAAGACTGTTGACAAAGGTCAGGTTTAGGATGAGGTTGGATTCCTGTTTCACAGGTCAGGATAGGTTACATGCAGGTATTCGGGGTAGGTATTCCATACCTGTGTGGTACAGTAGAGGTGAATAGCTAAGGAGTAGGTAGGTAGGTAGTGGGGGTGCCATTGTAACTGTATAGTAGCCTGTAGGTATAATTGGATGGGGAGCAATAGGGAAGGTATGTCAGATGTTGGGATTTGTATGTGAGGCAGGACAAGAGGTGTCGGTATCACTAGTTGATGTAGTCGTATAGAGTGTGAGGTGGGGGGGTTCGCAAGGTGGTAAGCCTGTGCTGCTCCAGGCGTGCTTGTGGTGTTCCTTCATGTGTTGGTTATGTGTCCTGTGGGACAGCTGTGATACTACATGTGGGTTGGGGTTCCAGATACTGGCAATATAGTGGGGGAAGAGGGTGTCACCTACGTGTACCCGTAGACATTAATAGGAATGGAACAGGGGCTAATAGGTACATGGTGTGCATAGGGCACAAAGAGGGGTGTTAGTAGGGGGATTATCCAGGGATGTGCAGGATGGCTGCAGGGAAGGTCCACAGCTGGTGATGTTGTCTACGACAGCAGCTGTGCATATGCACTGCATTTGGTGTTTGTGTTGGACACTCACACCCCTGGGTGGGGGTGAGGACTTTAATAATACCTTGTGATGTCTATTACATCGGCTTACAAGCCTACAGTGGGGTATTGTGACCATGTGTTCATAGGTGTTGTGTAGTTGGTAATGCAACAACACATATGGTTATACCATACTTTGCCATGTACACTGGACTGTGCTGCAGTGGAACCCATATCGGGAATGGCTGCCCGTTAGGCATAAGCATGCGTGTCGACTGTACAGAATCTGTGGCTTGTCCAGGGTTTGCTTCATAATATTGGTGTGTTCCTCTTACAATCTGCACCTGTCTGGCAAATACCTGGGAACTGATGCCATTAGATACAGACAAGTAATTGGGTTTAAGAGTCCACATCCTTCAGACAAGTCATGCTAATGCATAACCTATTATTCTATCAGCTTTCTAAGGTTGTAAGTGGAATATGTGCTTTCTGTCCCTATTTATCCCCCAACAGTTTAGGTTCTGTCCATTGGTTTAGCTCTTAGAGGTTGAGAGGTATGGGCATTATCTCTGCCCAATTAGCAATATTACTGACATCCCTGGGGTGGTCCGAATACAACTGCGCCTGCCAACACCTGCACGCCTAGGCCTATAATTGCATACCCATAGTTCTCCCACCTGGCCCTCGTCTACAGCACTCATCCTTACTGTGGGTGCAGGTGGGGTCTAACCACACCACTACACACTGCCCACTCTCCACGTGTCGGGACCCATGTCATACGTTGTCTTGACCCATGGGTCATCAGGCTTGCACAGCCTACTGGTCCGTGTATGTATACAGCCTGGTTGGATAAATCATTACAGGGACTGACTCCGATTATCATTAATTTTTGGGGTGTCCCACAAGGGACATTGATGTCTTTGTTTCAAGATTAGACGTGGCAGGTCTCTCCCACTGGTAGTATCCTGCCTGTGGTCTGGGAAGCAGTGGTGTGTTTACTTGTATTGTGTGTTTGTATGTTTCACCTGTCTAGGTGGGGGGGGTTGATGTTACATGTCACACATTTGTTGACTGGACCCCCACCCCCATTGGCACGGCCTATGAACATATGTAATCCTTAACTGGTGTATCATATCTATATATCTATATATATATAAATATATGTATATATATATATATATATATATATATATATATATATATATATATAGATCTAGATATATATATATATATATATATATATATATAATTATTATTATTTATTTATTTATTTATATTTGTTGACCGGGAGTGTCCGACTGGACGTAGGTCCATTTTTAGAGGAGGCCCAGGGAGAAATGCTCCACAGTTAAAATAAACAGACAGTAGTTACATTGAATTACATAGTGATTAACAATTTATATATATATATATATATATATATATATATATATATATATATATATATATATATTTATATGTATGCTGTATACTATATTTAACAAATTATTTTCTAGTCCTGAGGAGCTTTTCTGCTTGGGTCTCTGCTGTAAATGAGCCAGAAGGTCAGCAAGACTTACCCGGTTAACAGATGTGATTTAAATACATAATTCAATTAATATCCTAGCTATATATATATATATATATATATATATATATATATATATATATATATGTGTGTACGTTTATATATTTCTACATATCTATATACATATATATGTATATATCTGTATTTGTATGCATACATATATATATATGTCTAACAGCATATGGTTGTATGGCTGTCTACATATGTATATATCAATATGTGGGTGTTTAATTATATTCTGTCTCTGTATGTACACATTTGTACTACAGAGAGGGGGAGTTTTCACACCATGTAGGTATGGGTATATATACATGCACACCTCTACAGTTGTATATCTACATCTGATTATTCCGTTCTTTGCCATGTACAATAGACTGTGCTGCAGTGGGACTCATAGCGGGAGTGGCTGTCCATTGAGCAGCGGCTCTGCCCAATGCACATGATTGCTTACATCCCTGGGGCAGTCCACATAGACCCACTCCAGCCAACACCTGCTCAGCTTGGCCCATAATTTCATACCCATATTTCCCAATCCGCACATCCTCTTTGGCACTCTTTCTTACTCCGGGTGCAGGTTAGATCTGGCCACACCTTTTCGGGACCCATCACGTATGTTGTCCACCCCGTGGATCATCAGACTTCCCCTACCTTGTAAATTGGGAACATGCGTGGCCTGCCGTTCGACATCGGTGTAATGGCAAGAAACCTAAATATGTCCGTCTTTGTTTCAAGATTAGGTTTGGCGAGTCTCTCCCACTGGTAGTATCCTGCCTGTAGTCTGGGAAGCAGTGGTGTTTTTACTTTTATTGTGTGTCTGTATGTTTCACCGGTCTGGCTGGTGCCACGTGTTACACGTTTGTTGATTGGACCCCTCATCCCCATTTGCATGGCCTGTGAACATATGTAATTCGTAACTGCTGTATCATATCCTAGCTATATACATGTGTATATTTACACACACACACACACACACACATATATATATATATGTATATATATATATATATATATATATATATATATATATATCTACATTACTATATACAGATATATCTGTATATGTATGCATACATGTATATATTTATATGTTGCTGTCTATATATATATCTAACGGCATATGGATGTATGGATGTCTGCATATGTATATATCTATATGTGGGTATGTATATGCATTCTGTCTCTGTATGTATACATTTGTACTACAGAGAGGGAGAGGTATATCTCCATGTAGCTATGGGTAGATATGCACACACATACCTCTACATATATATATCTACATCTGGTTATTCTGTTCTTTGCCATGTAGATTAGACTTTGCTGCAGTGGGACTCGTATTGGGTGTGGCTGCTCATTGGGTGATGCCTCTGTCCAATGAACACTTTTGCTTACATCCCTGGGGCTGTCCGTATAGACCCACACCTGCACACCTATACCCATAACTAAGTTACCCATAGTTCCCACACCTGCACCTCCTCTACAGCACCCATCCTTACTCTGAGTGCAGGTCGGGTCTGAACACACCACTACATGCTGCCCACTCTCCACTTCACGGGACCCATGTCATACGTTGTCTCGACCCATGGGTCATCAGGCTTTCCCAACCTTGTATTCTGGGTATGTAACCCCCCCGGCCAGAAAGGTTGTCACACTGGTTCCTCCCATAATATGTCAATTTTTGAGGCGTTCTGCAAGGTACGGTCCTGTCTGTGTTCCAAGATTAGATTTCTCGGTTCCACTGTGTACACCCTCGATTGTATCCTGCCTGTGGTCTGGGGAGCAATGGAATATTTACATCGTTTGTGGGTTTGTATGTATGTTTCCTCTGTCCGGCTGGGGGGGGTGGAAGGTCATGCTATGTGTTATATGATTCTTGCTTGGGCCCCTCACTTCCATTGGCATAGCCTGTGAACATATGTCATTCTTGTGTGCTGTTTCCTATCATAGCTATATATCTGTGTATATCTACACACACACACACACACACATATATATATATATATATATATATATATATATATATATATACATATATATATATATATATATATATATATATATATATATATATATATATATATCAATATATACATACATATTGCTGTATATATATCTAAATCCATGTGGATGTATGGGATGTATGGCCTTAATCTTGCTTATCTATTGCTATGATGGCTTAGTGGTTAACTACTGTGAGTACAGGGTCCTTTGTTTGAGCCTTATAGAGGCAGTTTATTTTGCTGCGGGCAGAACATGGGCCTTTGGATCCAGAGTGATTAAGGCACTTTAAAGTGGTTGTAAGCAGGTTTGCATGGGTTTGCGCGACTATAAGCACTACTAACCGCTGGATACAGTTTCTTACACTCAGCTTCTAATTTGCTTAATTTGCTTAATCTGTGTAGGCGATGCTTACCCCCACGCAAATCCACTTAGACATGC
This sequence comes from Protopterus annectens, assembly GCF_019279795.1. Taxonomy (NCBI): domain Eukaryota; kingdom Metazoa; phylum Chordata; order Ceratodontiformes; family Protopteridae; genus Protopterus; species Protopterus annectens. The sequence continues at coordinate 1,331,918,793 of NC_056731.1, read as the reverse complement.
TTACTACTGCTTATTTGTGCTTAAACCTGCTTACTAGTGTCTTATTCATTATGACACTGACACTTCACATGTGCATTTCATGCAGTACTCCAGTTCACATTTAAATGTTATTATGTAGGTTATGCAGCATAAAGATGTAAATATATGTTCATATACAGTTTTTACATGGAAAATATGTGGTGCAGTGAGACTCGAACCGGGAATGCCTGTTCATTAGATGGATGCTCTAACCACTCCACTATTGCTGTGTTGCTTCATTTGCATATATTTTCCTTGTTATCCTCTTCAGCCTTTACAGCTGCTTTAACTGTAGCTAAGCAATGGGCAAACCCGCTCACATACAGTTAGCTAGACTCGGGGTTTTAAAAAAAATAAATACAAGGGTTTCTGCATTTTATTTCAATGTACTGTTGCTGTTGAACACATGGGGACTGTTGGTGGAGATATGCGGACACCTATGAGTGTTTCACGCATTTATTTACATTTTCCTCTGTTCTACTTTGCAGGGGTGTGTTTATTCTGAAAGCTCTGCTCTCAGATACGCCCCCTGCACTCGTCCATGCTCAGTGTAGGATTTGGAGTTCCGGCAGCGCACCTTCATTATTATGCATGGCACTCTGCCATCCTCCTCTTAAACTGTCGCTTACGTGCAGGACTAGTTTAGTCCTGCATGGCAGATTAGTGAATCCAGGGGATTATGTGCACATTCTGTATGGTGATTGCGATACAGTGGGGTTAAGAAATTAATTTTTTTCCACTGTAGCGCAATCTTGGAATTGGTATATTTAATTTACAGTGGTTGTGGGGGCAGAACCCCCCACAAAGGGGGTGCAGGGGGCTTTCCCCCTCTGGAGAAACATAGCAAAATGTGTGTTTGTTAGTTTGGTGTTGTTATAGGTGGAGAGGATGTTATTTACATGTGCTTTGTAGTTTTTGATGATGTGGTACAAAGTTTCAGTGTTCTGAGTTTTCGATGTTGCGAATTTTCAGTGTTTTGAAATTTGATGTTATGGGAATTAGATGTTTTGAAGTAGAACCATATGGGGAGATTCTTCAAGACTGGAGGCATGTGCTTATTAAACCTGTCTTCAAGGGAAAAGGGAGTAGGACAAACCCAGAGTCATATAGACCCTTAACTCTACTTTCATGTTGTGGAAAAACAATGGAGAAGGTAATATAGGATAAGTTATTGTCAGAACTGGACAGGTTGGGAGTTGAAACCATATATCAGCATGCATATGTTGAAAACAGATCTATTACCACCTGTAACATGATGTCCTATAGCAATATAGTAGCTGCTATGAATGAATCATTGTGCTGTGATGTAATTTATATACACTTAACTTCAGCAGTTGACAGGGTCATACACAAAACACTGATCAATAAATTAGTACAACTAGGTATTGATGTACTGTTGATAAGATGGATAGCTGCATGGCTTACAAATAGGACATGGCAAGTATCATACAGCAACTGGACAGGTGAAATTCCTGGTTACAGTCAGGGTGTCCCATAAGACTCTGTCCTAGGCCCTTACATGTTTCGATTGTATATTTCAGACCTAACTTTTTCATCTGAGGTGTTCTGCTGTCTATGTGCAGATGACCTGAAATTGGGTAAACTGATTGCATGTGTTACACATAAGGCATGTCTGCAAAATAACTTGACTAAATTGACCATTTGGGCACAGAAGAATAATATGCTGATAAATACATCAAAAACTATGCATATGACATTTGGGAAACATAAATTGAAAGGTGAATATTTAATACAGCACACAGTGATTGAAGCTGTAGACTCATTTAGGGACCTGGGTATATGGGTCGATTCAGCTATGAGTTTTTTTAATCATATCAACCAATTGGTTAATGATAGTTATAGAACTATAGGTGATATAAAATGATTTATAAAGTCTAGGAAATCAAAAATGATGAAGTCATTGTTTGTTAGTTACATTAGACCCAAACTTGAGCATGGAATAACAATATGGAAACCTTATAAGAAAACAAGCATGAGTAAACCGGAAAGAGTACAGCAGAAATATACTAAGGGCATCCATGGATGTGAAAATTTAAGTTATTATGAAAGACTAAAATATCTGAACTTGTGCAGTGTCTCTTACAGATATCTAAGAGGAGACCTTAATCAAGTATATAGGTTATTTTGAGAAAACTACCTTTGGGAATGTTTGAGTTATCAAAAAGTACTACAGAATCATCAGACAACCTATATAGAAGATTCTATAGGAATGAGAAGTGTACTGCTTGGGTTCTCTGACAGAGTAATTGATGCATGGAACAGACTACAAAATTACATTAAAGCATATACTTGTTTAGATATTTTTAAGAACAGCCTGAATACTTATTATTGGAACATGTGTTTTGGTATATTGGCAAGCTAGAATGGCATCAATGCCCGTGCTCGAAATATTTGTATGTATGTATGTAAAGAAATTCTCACAACTGGCTATAACATCATTAGACTTGATAGATTAAATAAAAAGAGATGGTGGTGTCACTGTTATATTTAAGGACACCCTCAAAGTTGTACAATTAAACTGTGCCGCTCCTGACCTATCCAACTCTGAAATCCTAACTACTCAACTTGAAATCAACCCAAACAAAATGATAAACCAATAATTACTATAGCCACCTATCTTCCTCAAGGCAAAAACCTTCCCATCCTAGAAAATCTACTTCCCTGGGCATCTACCATCTTCAGCCAAGAAACTATAGCTCTTGGTGACTTTAACATTGATTGGCACTTCTACTCATCCAATAACCTCTCCAGCTTCTTAAAGATAAAATAAAAATAACCTGTCCAACTCATATAGATAAACACTCTAATAAGCAGTCAACATTAGACAGGATCTTAACTAGCAAACCTAACATAACCTACTTAGCCAGTTGCCTTCCTGACTCCCTCTGCAATCATTTTCTAACCTTTCTAAACAGGAAACATGTGCATACCCAAGGCAACATCAGTTACAAATACATCTGTAGCAAGAAAAACTTGTCCCCCACTACATTTAACCTGCTACTCTAACAATGTTACTGCACACCACTTAAACACCTACACTTATACTTATCCATTCAGTACTTTAATAACACTTTCCTTAAAGCACTTAATAAACTTGCTCCCACTAGGAAAGTGCACACAAAAGCCAAATGCATTTCTGTCAAAATTCTGTCAGATCATCAACTATCTCCTCAGCCATGCATATAGCCCAATCCCAGCTCCAGTCACCTCAAACAACTCTGATCCTTTTGAAAATCAATTCAACTCTTACTTTATAAACACTATCACCTCTGCTAGACAACCAGCACTCTTAGCCACTTGCTGTGCCCAGCCCTACTCCAGCCAATCCCAACCTCTTCATTTCTACACCCAGAAAAACTAGTTATATAAAGACTCTACTAACCAAGCTTAAACCCTGATGTTTAGCTGTGACAAACTACCAAACGAATTTCTAAAAATTGCCACTCCACCTAACCCATATCTATTTTGATTAATCATTCTACTGCAGAACAATATGTCCCACTTCTCTGGAAAATATCACACATTACTCCCCTCCACAAAGGTGGACCCTCCAAAGAACTAACTTCTGTCCCATAGCCATCCTTTCCCTCTTGCAAAAATCTTAGAAAAATACATCCACAATCAACTCATTAACCATTTCCTTAGTAATAACCTACTTTCCAGTTCTCAACATGGTGTTAGATCTAATAATAATAGTACCAGCACTGCCCTACTCACTTTTTATGACACCATTTATCATCTGATGAATGAAGGCCAGCTTGTCTCCTCCATCTTTCTTGACTGTCCAAAGCCTTTGACACTGCTTCCCACCAGCTACTACTAAACAAATTCTTATCCTGTGGCCTTAGTTCATCTTCCCTAACCTGGTTCCGTAGCTATCTTTCCAATCTTCAACAGGCTACTAAATATGAAACCTCTCTTTCCCTCCACTCACCATCTCAGTTGGTGTATCCTAAGGTTCCAAACGTGGTCCTCTCCTGTTTATCATATTTACAAATAACCTTAGATCTGCAAAGTACAGAATGTCAATGATGCCACTGCTATCTTCTCAGCCACCTCACCCCAGGAACTCCAAATAAAAATGCAAACTTAATTTCAGGACATTGAAAAATACCTCTCTGAACACCAACTCATACTAAACTAAAACAAAACTAAGTCTATAGTTTTCAGAAACAAAAAAAACAAACCTTGCCAGTCCTGTCTTACAATCCTCTCCTCAAATGGAACCAAGATAGTAGCCACTAGCCATACTAAACTTCTAGGTGTCACAATAGATGATAATCTAAAATTTGATAAACATATTTCTCTGACAATCAAAAAAGTCCAAATCAAACTTGGCACCATATACAAGGCCAAACCATTCCTGACTCAAAGCGCCAGTCTGGCCACTGCTCGGTCACACCTGCTATTCACGCTCCTATACGGATCTCTCATATTCACTAACCTGTGAATGACTGACCTCAACAACCAGTAATCTTTTTGCAATAAAATTGCCAAATATGCCACTAATCATCCACACAGATCTCACCACTGCTCAGTTCTCTCACAGCTCAACTGGCTAGAACTCACCAACCTTTTATCTCTCAGTCACTTACCTTGGCCCACAAAATAGTCCATCAACCCAGCAACTGCCCTGCTATTTTCAACCTAGCCCAACTTAGTATTAATCTCAGATTCCTCAGATCTTCTGACAGACATATGCTAAAGGTTATCCACCCCACAAATATCAGGGCGACTCCCTCTGTTCTCACAAAATAGCCAAATATTGGAACACACTTCCTCAGGCCATCACAAAAACACCTAACTACAATGAGTTCAAACAACAGCTAAAGGACTACCCAGCTAACACTGGCTATGGTCTTGCCATACTCCAGGCTAATTCTTTCCCACCTCCCTTACTATAACTCTCCTTTCTGCTCCTCCTAACTATACCCCTGATCCTTGGTGCTTCTAGCATTCCCACTTCCCTCTTAATTTCTATGCTGAATTGCTTTTTTTTTCTGCTACTCAGTTGCACATGAATTTGTATATACTATGCTCTTTACTGTTCATGCATATGCAAATGTCTCAGAGCTCAATTGTTTCACTGTATATTTGTATACTCTGTTATCTGTATTTGTATCTGTATATAGTACTATTGTTAGTATTTTTACTGTTGTGGAGCATTTCTCCCTGGGACTCCACTGAAAACGGGCTCCTGGCTCAGTTGGACATTACCTGGTTAACAAATGTAATAAATAAATAAAAACAAATAAAATAAAAATAAGTTATGCAGGATGATAGTGCTGTTATCATGCATACCCTTGGTAACCTTGAAGACAATGAACAGATGTAACATGCATGAGGTAGCCTTAACAAATCATACTTGGGTTTGGTACACAGTTGGCATATTACCTGTGTCCTTTTAGAGAAACTCCATGATGACTCATCCTACCTCACAGATGAGAAGTATCAGGATGGGTCTATAATTCCATACATCAAGCAATGTTCCCTCGCCTAGTCAGAAGGATGCAGATGTATGGATCCATCTGTGTCTGGTAGGTCAGGTTTTAAGTCATGCTATAGGCAACCTGTGATGTTGTCAGGACCCATTGATACTGTGTTATTAGCTGTAGAGTGAGCACAGATGAGCTGTCCTCCTGAGAATAAAAACGGAGTAATGTCTGCATATATACTTTGGCTGATGGCCAGCAGCAACATGGGGGGGTGACATGGGAGACAAACTGTCAGCTGGTGGATTGTCTATTTTCTCTGAGGTATGTCTGGTGGCATCCACATACAAATCTGTGCTTAGATGTGTATTCCCCTTAATATTTCAAATTTATAGGAATAAATGATTTGTGAAAAGGCCACCAAATACAACCTTGGTTATTTACCACATTCCACACACTGGTACTATTCAAGCAGCCATATAGCTGTACCAGTGTCACATACTTACACCAATTGCACAACATATACCTACTGTATATATGTGTTTCATGGGAAATCTGCATTTGCGTGGTCTGATGCCATATAAGGACACATTATAGATCAGTCGTTTATGGTTCATGCAGAACATTTTGTGACAGAAATGCTAATAGTCAGATAATGGTGCTGCTGACCACCTCAGTAATCCTTGCAAATAGCAACACAGTTGCACATACAATGAATTCCGCAAGGTTGCAACATGTAATACGTTGTTGTGTATATCACAGCATAACATGTGTATGAAACAAGACTTATGTGACTATGTAATCAATAACAATTTATATTTGATGTCTGTCACAGAACATTTAATGACATTTAGACACATGCACTCCTGTGCCATATTGCAAGTGTCACTGTGATGCCAGAATGTAAACTGTGTAGAAGGTTGATCTGCTGCACTACACCAACACATGTCCTAATACGTCAGTTATTATACATACAAGTATATCATACCTTGTCAACAGTTCTCAGGGGGACTATTACTACAGCTGTTACTGAAGGAGCATGAAATGGCAGCAACAGCCATTAATACATTAGCTCACTTCACAGATTGTAATAGCCTCTTGTACTCATACTATGCATCCACACCTCAGTATAGCACATGTCAATGACTGCAACATTGACACATCAACTGTTCATAGGGACATGGGACATTATTAGGCTAAATGCCAATATCACATAAAATCCTAGCCATTATTATACCATTGAAAACAAACTACCTATAGCTATATTATGTAAGCTAGTAATACTATTGTGGATATGTGTATATTCATTTGATTGCATTACATATTGCCACTGTCCATATCAGACATCTGCACTACACCGTAACTGAACTAGCAATCACACCTGTAGTTGTCTGGAGAGAAATAGCTTGCAGAAGCTCATGGAAGGACTATGCTACATGATGTGTGTATGCATAACTGATGAGAGGACATCCTCCACCTCTCTGCAGGAAGGATGTCATATGGCCAGAGGAAAAAAGAAGATGCTGGATACATGGGTCTATGTGAAAGGTTCCCCTAAGTGGTAGCGAAATGAAGGTCCAAAGTACATACAATGATCATAATGTACCCCCAAACACCCACACACAACAGTAGACTTGGCCTGATTTGAACATTACACCTGTGTATAGAATATGAATGACATGCAACGTAACAGTGGAAGCATCACATATGTCTGACTGTAACACTGTCATGTTGCTCTTTATGGAGGAGTATGACATCATAATATCATCTTTGTATACTGGGGAGAACAGGAGAACATGCTGAGAGGAGTGTAGGACATAGATGTGAAGTCACATCCTTGTGGAAAATTGTCTCAAAAGTGATATTTGCATGTACAGATTGTCAAGTTGCCTGTTGTCAGATTGGAACCCATATATGTATAAGTAGCACTTCATAGGTTAGTGCTAAGCTAACTGCCCTGTTGGGCCATCTTAAGCCTAGCCAGTTACTCCTTGTGAGAATCAAACCTTGCACCTTGTGTCTATAAGGTAAACACCTTAACCATTATGCCAACTTCTCTTCAATAAAGTAGCTTGCAAATGCAGTAGTTAATAGTATTACCACAGCACAGGTTTGTCTTGATTAATGATAAAGCATATGTTATACATGTTGACATCATCAGTGTATGCTACAATAAGATGTTTGGAGGAGGGTCTGACATAGCTGTAGATGCACATATCATTCTAAAATTGTCAAACAGTAATTGTTGAATGCACACACAGTTGACTGCAGTGAGAATAGCATCCCTACCTAACTAGTTACAAAGCACAGCACTTAATAACACTTTATAGCTGATGACATCAGTGGTGTCTGGTGAGAAAAAGATGGGAATTGTAGTGTTTCTCATGTTGGTGTAAAATGCTCTCTTGAATGTCAAATAAGTGAACACACACACATACCCATTAACTGCAGTAAAAATAGAACCTCTACCTATTTAAAGAGCCAAATAGTTAACTCAAGAGCCACAGCACAGGTCTGTCTTTTATAGTGTCAGACAATACATTATAGCTGATGGCATCAATAGTGTCTGATGAGAAGAAGATGGTAATAGCAGTGTCTCGCATGCTGGTGTAAAATGCACTCTGAAATGTAAACCAAGTGAAAACACACACACCAACTGACTGCAATGAGAATAGAACCCCTACCTAACTATTTACAAAGCACAGTACTTAATGCAAGCACCATAGCAAAAGTCTGTCTTTTACAGTGTCTGAAAACACTTTATAGCTGATGACATTAGCAGTGTTTGGTGAGAAGATGGTAAAAACAGTGTCTCACATGCTGGTGTAAAATCCACTCTCAAATGTCAGACAAGTGAATATACACATATACCATCTGACCGCAGTGAGAATACAACCCCTACTTAACTACTTACATAGAACAGTACAATTTTGTCTTTTATAGTGTCCAACAACATTATACTGCTGATGACATCAGCAGTGTCTGTTGAGAAGAAAGTGGTAATAGCAGTGTCTCACATGCTGGTGTAAAACATTTTCTCAAATGTCTAACAAGTGAACACACAAACACATACACACCCCAGTTTACCACAGTGAAATTAGAACCTCTACATAACTAGGTACATCAGCTAGAGAACTCAGTGGTTAATGCAAGCTCCACAGCACAATTCTAACTTTTATAATGCCACAGGACAATTTATAGTGGATGACATCATCAGTGGCTGTTTGGGAGAAGATGTGGGATGCCTGAATGAAGCAGATCTATAGGCATATTCAACTGTAAAAACATTTTTACTCCATGAGACAGCAATGGTGATTTTAGGAAACACAGTCACTCTCTTCTGAGTACACACACACACATAAGTTCAGCACAGTGAGATTAGAACCCCTACATAAGTACACCAGCTAGAGTACTCTGTATTTCATGCATGTACCACAGTACATGTTTGACTTTTGCAATGCTACTAGGCAATTTATAGTGGATGACATCACCACTGGATGTTTGAGAGAGGATATTGGGAGGCCTGTGTGAAATGAATGGGTAGACATATACAGCTGCCAAGGTATTAAAGTTTTGCATGGTACATGATTGATGATATTAGGACACATACTGATGCTCCTTTGACTATGCAAAAACACTTACACATACATAAAGACACTCAGATAATGTAGCTGGTGTGCTAATCTATCACACATGTAATTATATGATTTGGTTGACATATCCTGTTATGGGAGTGATGCATAAAGTGTGGATGTAGTATTTCCTGTTGTGCTTCTAATGTGCAGGTATACTTTAAGAGACAGCTTTACAAACTGTATGCAAACATCTGTCAGGAATGCATGTAGCAGACATTAGATATTTTCTGCTATTTCCCAGTATGATGTGAATACTGCACACTTAAATTGTCAGACACACACACACACACACACACACACACACACACACACACACACACGCATTTTATGTGATCATATTCATGTGTTCATATTTGTGAATAATTGCTGTCCACATTAGTACAAGTATTAGGCAATCAGAATGTGTATTGTCAGTATAAGGATGTATATGGTATGTAACAAAGCATTTTTGGAATTTATCTCTGTTGTGTAGTTGATATTTGGGAAGAAGTAAAGCAATACCAGGTTTCAGGTGCATGGGTGCAGGTTGCACATGACTACAGTGTAAATATGTGTTCAGTCATTAAAAAGTGCCTTCCCTTTGGTTGTGTTTTTACACAGACTTTACTGGGATGAAAATTAACTATGTAGTAAACAGCTGGCTTGTGAAATTGATGTCAAAGTGTTTGCACATGCGAGATACACATTTAAGAACTCTTACTGAACTTGAGACGCACTTATCCATGCTGGCTATGGTAGACACAGCTAACAGATACTATGGTGTTCATATAGTGTTTATAACTAGTTCATATCAGAAATGCTGTGTCACAAATTGTATAACCATAAAAAAAAATTATAATGCTTTCCCTGTTTGCAGGTAGTACAGTGACAAACAAATGTGGGCCTTTGCTTCACTGATAAAAGCTTGAGAGTTCTATTGTTTTGCTTTCATCCATGCAAAAACTTTAGGCATAGAGGTGTGTTAGTCAGCACTTTGAATAGTACTGAAACACACCTGCTTCCTACCTGACTTTATGGCAGCAGGTATACGAGCACTAAGATCTTATTTTGAGGCCAGATGATACAGGGTTCAAATCTAGTTCTATCTAATAATTTTAACTATCCATTTATGATATAATTAAATAATTACATGTGACAATTATTTGAGATGTGAGAGAGAATGACTACAGTGAAGTACGGTATATAAACAAACAGTACTCAAGTGATTTATGTCAAATTATATGTATGGAGTTACATATTGATACAGTCATCATGGTAAATAGAATAGTTATTTAAATGAAACTTTTAATATACGTGCCTTTATTCAACTTTAACTGTGTGTTTCTTTAGAGCTATGGGTTTATACAACATTGCATGAATGTAACTGCAGCATGCCACTGGACATGAAAAAACATTTAACATTGCTTGGCATTGCTGCGTGATGCAAAACTCCTTGCAAACACAGGGGATAAAAACTGAAAGGCTTCCCTGGGGATTTATTACTTATATGTGTGGTGTGTGATTCTATTTTTTGACCAGATGAAAGGTGTGAAATTGGGGTAGATAGGAAAGTGGTGAAATAGGAGGCAAGCAGGAGGAAGAACAAAGAGGAAGCAATATAGGAATGTGTAGGAGGGAGGCAGGAAAGAACCATAGCTATCCACTTCTTCAACAGTGTAAAATAAATATGTATATAATACTGACTGAATTTGGACTGTCACCTCAACAAAGATGGGTGACAACAACAACAACGCAATCATCTTGTATAGCCAATTGGACTAAAACAAGTCTATTGAGAAGACACATGTCAAGTGGAGAGCTATGTATGGGACATTTTTTTTTTTTTTATGGACAGGTGCCCATTTATGAGTTTTTATTTCAGTAAGAGAAGAATGTCGGGTAAGTGACATAGGTATTTCTGGGTGAAGTAAGTAGGGTAAGTGAGCAAGCAGATGCAGACAAACTGGACAAACAAGACAAGAGCTCGGGGTGGTGAAGAACACAATGATTGGGGATATGGAGGGGACATTGGATGCCCATGCCTGTCAGACATGGGGACAGTAAGAATCTAGTCTTCACCCTCAGAACTATCACTGTCACCCTCCTCAGCTTGCTGTTGAAGTGCTTGACATTTTCATTTACCCAGCATTCCAGCAAGAATCTTCTCCATCTGGCTGAGGTGTTCACAAGTGGTACCTTCCATGGTCTCACACACCATGCCTCATATCTCTTAACAGGTGACAAAATCCCCACCTCCGCCAATACTTCCAGAGGATACTACTGCATCAGCTGCTGGGGTAATGCTACCTGATGTGGGCAGGCCAGTTAGTGCAAGAGCTGTAGAGGCAGTACTGTCAGGTTGGGTCCCAGATGTGCTGGGCATCAGTGCAGCAGCCATTGGAGCAGCAGCAGCAGTCTGAATCACAAAGGTTGGCCTACCTCCCTCTGCTGTAAATCATTTTGTGAGTTTTCAGAAATGAATGACATCAAAATGTTGTGACCACACATATTAAAATACAAATTTATTTTTATTTATTTTTATTTATTTATTTATTTAACATTTGTTGACCGGGAATGTCCGACTAGGTTCCACAGAGCCTATTTTCAGCGGAGGCCCGGGGAGAAATGCTCCAGATGCATGTCTTTGGAATGGAATGGACAAAAAGAGAGATAATGGTTGGGGTAAGAGAAAAAAAATAGATAATTAGTACAATCACATGTGACGTACAATAAATTAGTACAATATACAATAATTTATTTCTGCTTTTACATTAAGTATACATTTTAAACACTACAAAATATAAATTATGATTGCTCCAAGTAATCCTTACAATTTGCATACATTGCGTATATGCTTGATCAGATAATACAGATTAATTAAACAGCATGGTACACTTGCCAATTTTGTTGAAATTACTATGTAATATTTTTAAATAATTTTATGATATATCTGTTACCTGTGGTATTTGAACCCACATCTGAATGAAGTATTACAACTGACTCCCCTAGCTGTCTTGAGCTATCTAATTTAAATTATCTTTATATGTATACTTACACAACTGTGGGATGTCAGCAGTCCTAAACTCATCCAGTCACTGGTTGAGTGTATCCTGCTTGCATCTTTTGAGGTCATTATAATGATTTCTGCATTGCTCTCCAATGTGTGGAGTGCCAGTTGCACTAGAGACAGCTTAGACCAGACTATGCCAAGCCTCAGATTTGTACAAGGCCCAGTATTGTTCCCCTGCAGCAGCCTTCAGCTGTGGTGCTTTACAAGGAGTCTAATAAAGACTCTGGACTCGTCCACACCCAACCTTTGAGCCCTAAATTGGGCACCTTTCCTTCTATCTCCAGACATGTCTGTCCACGTCAAACAGCAACTGTTAAAACTTTTTTCCCACCAACTTGTGTTATTGTGTTTAATGCTACTGCACAAACCAGAACAAGTATGCCATCCAGGTTTGCATGACATTAAGTGGAGAGCAACAGTGCCAAAGAGAGAGCAAAGCCGTTTTTGAAATAGGAAGGTTAATCTGACAGCTGGCATTAGATTATGGGTTGTTTGCTGTTGTAACTGTTATTGATTTAACTTTGCAGACATGTATTGGGGCATAAATTTTATGACATGACACATTTTTGTCTGGCTTTATACATCGATAAAATTAATTTGTACAAAATGGGATTCAAACCTATGCAAAATAGAGAAAACATATTCTTCCACATAGATGATTTTTCATCCTTGCTACATAAGAAGTGCTTATCAGACAAGCTCATTAATTATATATAAATACATATGACAGAATGAAGGATTAACCATGTAATGTGTGTGAACTGACAAGGTCATGGTTTATACATTCATGTGTATAGGAGCTGAAGTCTGAAGTCCATCCATGGCCAAAAAAGACAATTATAATTACAGGCGCATAATTGCCAGTATATCCTCAGTCACACATATAATGCATATGCCCTCCACTGCTAGACGTACCTATTGTTATTCATCATTATGTTTACCTTGTTTTATACTTTTTTTAAAATTGTGTGGACAAATATTGATAGAATTGGGAGTGTGCTAGATTAGAACCATAACTCACTTGTATTATGAGCATTAATTTATACCAGTTGCCTCAGGGAAGGTTGGGTTACAAGGGTAGTTTTACAGTCATTACTGTGCAGAGTGCACATTGTAACCGAGACCTTGTTTGTCAGACCTGCTCCTTAGTTATACCTATACATTAAAGAGCTGAGTGTTTAACCATGTATGTGTGTGACATGAAAATTCAAAAAATAAATGTGGAATTGTAGAACCATAATGTACTGATACCCACAGTTACACTTGCAATATATCTCTGCTATCCTACTTATGCTCAATTTACCTGCTACAGATAACAATTTCTATGTGTAAGTATTTTTCTACTGTTAATTTTTGTATAAAGTAAAGTGGAACATCTGTCAGAAAAGTTTAGCCGTTATTGGATTACAACCCAGGCTCACCTGCACTATAACCCTTAACTTACAACTGCTGCCACAGGAACAACTAGGCAGCAGCTGTATATTTTCCCATTCATTACTATATATTTATACTGACTGCCGTGCAGTGCCACTGAGTGTGCTTGTGCGATGGCAAACCACATATAATAAAATGTATCCATTTTGAAATTGTTTGTTGTCTACTGTCTGCTAGTTGTCTGCAGGTATTGTGGAACATTGCTGACTGTCGCACAGTGCCACTTAGTGGGTTTGCACGAAGATAAGCAAAAGATGCAAAAATGTATCTGTTTTGAAATTGACTACTACAGGTGTTGTAGAATCTTGGTTACCATTGCTCAACACTGCTTAGTGGGTTTGTGCAAGGGAAGCAAAAGAGGTAACAATGTATCCTTTTTGAAACTGACAATATCTGCTTCATACCGCTCAACCTCTTAGAGCAAAAAATCTGGACAAAGCCTAAAATGATGGGGGGACAAATAGGAAAAATTTTAAATATTGCTCTTACAAATTTAAAATGTTGATAGAATAATAGGTTTTGCATTAGCATGAATTTTCTGAAGGTTGTGGAGTCTTAAATTCAAATGTTTGTCATTATTTAAAAAAAAAAAAAAACATTGTCAAATATTTGCCAGAAAGGTACAGATTTTAGGAGGAACACACCAAAAATATGAGGCAAAAATCTGGACATTCTGTGAAAATCTGTACAGTTGAGAGGTATGGCTCTTGTCTGGGCCTTTAGACTATGTTTACATGAAGGCAAGGGATGTGCAAACATGAGAAGCAAAGCTCAGCTTGTATTATTCTTCTAAGAAGTGTGTATTAGGTTTCATTATTAAAAGGTAAATGTGGGACTTAGACCATGGTCTACAGATAGTATATACTGTCTGTCTATACAGACACACGTATGATTTGCAAGTGTAATTTATGCAGTCTTTATCATAGAAATAAATTGCATGATATTTAATTTATTTATCATTTTCACCATGTTTGGGCTAAGCTGCATGCCACACAAATATTTATTTATTTATTTTATTTATTTATCATTTGTTGACCAGGAAAGTCCGACTAGGTTTCACAGATCCTGTTTTCAGCGGAGGCCCGGGGAGAAATGCTCCAGAGAAAAAAACATAAAGAACATTGCAAAATATACTTTATTACAGTTTTTTACAGAAATCTGGATTTAAACTGTCAGAATAATGAACCTACAAAACATAGTAAGGGTGTCTTATCCCGCTGTTCCACAGAAACAGCTTTGTAGCAGTAATGGAAATCATTGTGCATTCAAGCAAGTCCTATTTCATCCACAGTATTAACAATATTTTTAACACTTGTATACTCTCAGTTGCATGTACATGTATTACTTACATATTTAGTGCACTGACTGATTACACAACCATTTATGAGCATCATTTGTACCACTGCAGCTCTGTCTTCTTCTCTTTGTATTGTGTTCATTCTTCTGTTATCTGTACTGGAATCTGATACATGCAGTCTGCAGAGCATTTTTATCAATGTCCTTGAAATGTGTGAGAATAGTACATGATGCTAATAATATACATTTTTCAACAAAGGCAGGGGAGTTTGGCTATTAGTGAACAAAAATTGAGAAATGTGTGCTGCTTACTTCCATTTAAAACCTTGATGCAATTACTACGACACATTGCAAGTGCAACCTGGGTGGCACACCCACTGCAGGTAAGGGAGTCTGAATTCCTGTTGTGTTTTCCTTCTCCCTACCAGTAATCATTCACAACTGCAATCCATTAGCAACTAACACTGAGGTAGAGCCTGCACTATGTTTACACTTGCTACACAAAGCCAAAAGTTTGGGATTCAGCAATTTTAGTGAGTTCACACCTGATTTTTGTCTTCACTGTGCTCACAGGCCTGAATCTACACTATAAAAAGGTAACCATGTAGTTAGGGAGCTTGAAAGTGAGGAGAGTTGTGTATGCGACAACACAGGAAAAAGAAGATCGATATTAATTGGATTTATCTGCACAGAAGACTTTTTATCTTGCTAAGGTATGATTGAATGTTTCAATTACGTACTGGATTTGTTCACACATTACTAGGAAAATATTGTGCACTTTCCAATACATGTGAAACAGAGCATCTCTATGGCACTGTTCAAGAGGAACCTAGACGAGTGGATGGGGCCTCGTAAATTTTTACTGGGAATAGAATCCACAACCCTCCTGGACATGGGCAGTCATCACAAAGTGCAATCTCAGGAACTGAGTAGTATTTCTATGGTATTAGATTGGGATGAAATAACTAGGCTTAAAATGACCTCCAGGTAGATAGCCTAGTAATCTCCTAGAATCCTAGGATCCTTTATCTGCATTAGAAAATGAAACTTTTATCTGTATGCACTTCTTAGAAATTCACTGTTAGCATAGTCATTTTTTGTAAGAACATTTTACTTTTTCAGATACACAATCTTATTAACTTTCATCACAGGTGTTATTGTTACAAATGGTTATCGTACACTCTTCTACATTATTTCAGTGAAATGTAAATGTCCTATATTGTCAATGGCATAGGGATCTTAGGCTCCAATGGTGGTGCATACACACCTCTAGGGGAGTACTAGGCACAGGCAGAGGTGACTGGTTGTTGTATAAAAATTATTTTTCTGTTATAAATGTATACGCATTTTGTGAGAATTTTTGGGAAGGCACTTATAACAATTGACTGATGCTTGGTACAAGCTGTCATTTGTCTGTTGTTTTGGGGGTGGGGGAGCCAAGTTCCATTTGTGTGTTGCCACAACTAAACCATTTTTAAAAGGGGTTTGCTCTTGTTATTCCTTGTTTTGGATCAAACCTTGGTTTGTGTGTGACTGTGATATGATACAACCACATAGCCTTATATTTTAATACCTGAATTGTGCTTCTCCAGTGGGTAATATTGAAAATATAATACATGTATATATATAAACAGGACTTTTATTTATGTGATATTTATATGTTGTATCCTTCTTTTTTATTTTATATCACCTAGGATTATGACATCCAAGTGTCCCAATCCCTGAAAAACCCCTTTCAGTGACTCTAAAAATGATTTAATTGTCCAAGCATTTAGGCTCCACAGTGCTTTTCTGCTTGAGAGAATACATGGGGATATGTCTGACAAAATGCAGATTTGGAACCAGATAGTGAATGATGTCAATGCCATACAGGGGTGCAGTAGGACTTATGTTCAGGTGCATCATAGGGCCACTAATATGATTTCATCAGCCCAGAGGAGAGCAGCTGCAGTTGCCCATGGACAGCTGACCATGAAGGGAAGGGCTGCTACACAACCACCACTAAAACCAAATGAAGTGTTCCTGTCCACTGTCAGAGATCCAGATAGCTCAGTGGAAAGTGCACAGCAGCATGTGATTAATGTTGGTGCTTATGTTTCTGATAGGGCAGGTATGTCCCAGGATGAGCTTCCAGGTAAGCTTGCACATGTCAATTTATAGCATTTTACTGTATAGTAAAATATTGTAAGCAATAAGTTCATTGTTGTTTAAATGTGGGGTTGAACTTATTGATAAACTGATATGGTTAACAACACATTTTTGTTCATTACACATGGGCTTTGGGTGGACATGTCAGCCAAATTTCAGTTAAAAGTATTGTTAACAGACATATAAATATTTGGTCCCCCTGTGTTATTGGAATTGTGGTGATTGTGCCCTTCCAATTTGCTTAACCTCTTCCAGAACCATCCTCCCTAGCAAGTGTGGAGTCATCTGCACATGGTAAGCCAAACATTTTTATTTGAGTATTGATAACCATTTGTCAGACATATGCATTTATCTGTATGTGTGAGGTGGGTCTCATGAGTATGTGTGTGTATTGCTGTGCCTTCTGTGATAGTGGCACCAGTGTTAGCTTGTTATTGTATATTAAATTGTCATGTAGGTATTAATTTATTTTCTGTGTTTGTTGTTTATTATCACAGATGATCCTGACAGTGGAAGTATAGGAATCTTACCACCTGATGTCAGAGTATTGGCACACTATGATGATGGGCAAGCAGACCCACAGTCAGGGGGAGGGGAGCAGAGGTTGAATTTGACAGAGGTTAACATTCAGCCACCCCCTGTATTTCCATCAGACACCGACAGTAGGCCTACACATAACTATTCCAGTGAGTCCTCAGACATTGGGCAGGTGGATGGTGATACACTTGATCAGGGTAGTCTGGTTACTGCAGCTTCAGTGCTAGTTGACTCTGGCCATAGCTAAATTGTGGGCAAAGTTGCCATGCAGGAGGGTTGTTTGGGGATGCTCAGAAAAGAACTGCTGTCCACCCTCCACATGATCCTGGTGTGACTTTACATGCCACTCAATGTATGTTTAAGGCTGTCATGGAGGTGCAGACACATTCCAATATGGTCTCTGAGAACATGCTTAGGGTTGTAGATGTGACACGGGCTAACATGCATGAAAGCCTCAGCTGTGTTGCCGATTCAATGGATTGGATAAATGACATGATTGAATGGGCAGTGTCTGTGATGGAACGTCTGCTGGGAGGGGGATGACATCCACTTGGATGTAGGGCAGCATCATCATCTGATGTTAGCTAACATGGCCGTGCCCAATCATGCTCCTGTAGTGGCACTACTTCTATTGCTCCATCAGTGATTGAGGTATCAGCACCGAGATGTTGTAGGCCATGGGGTCATGGTCTTTGGCATACTCATGAAGACAGCTCATTGAGCAGACATCAGGCATGTTCAGGTAGCAGCAACACATCTGATCATGGGTATGGATATGCCAGTGCAACTCCTGGCAGACCCAGTTCTTGCATTTGGGGACAATGCCATTGAGCAGTTATCTCTACCATGTACAGCTCACACTTGTCTGACATACCAGGACATAGCACTAGTACAGAGACAGAGCTTGGCTGTGTTCTTGCAGACACTCACACATTTCACCTTCACTGCCAATGCAGACACACACACACACACACACACACACACACACACACACACACACACACACACACACACACACACAACAATTACATAGGACATTTGTGAGACTTACAGCTCATTATGTCTCAGTGGCCATTTGATACTTTATCAAAATGTCTGCCTGTCTGTCTTTCTTACTCTCATTCACTCACTTAGCTTTAGTGTCAGCCTTGGCCTCCTACCCCCCCCCCAAAAAAAAAAAACAATGCCCTGTGCAAATGATAATTATGCCATATCCCTTGAGTTTCCCTCTTTTGGATTCAGGGACACACAAATGGGTGCATTGCTTACTGAGTGCTTAGTATATATGTTTGTGATGATCTTTTGAAAACTGTACTGCTTTCTTACAGGTTTTTTGCAATGTGTACATACCTCTCAACCTATTAGAACAACAAAGCTGGACAAAGCTATAATAAAAGTGGGACAAAGTCCCAAAAATAGGGACAATTTCAAAATATTTTGGTCTTACAAACTTAGAAAGTTGATAGAATAACAAGATTTTGCATTACCATGAAATTTTGAGGGATATGATTACCATGAAATTTTGAGGGATGTGAAGTCTGAAACTGAAATATCTGTCATTATTTTTTAACGTCAGTCATTAAAGATTTACGTGTAGAAAACTATGAGGATAAACTGTGGACATTCTGTGAAAATTTATACATTTGAGAGGTATGAATGTGTGAATCTTTAATGCATGAGAACTATTATTTCATAGGGAACATGTTTGAAATAAGTCGGTGTTCTCACATATTGATGTCTTTACTGTAAAAATGATACACCCTTTATGTACTAGTAACAGTATGTAAGGATATGCTATTCATTTGTATTGTTAGCCATTTATTTTCCTGTTCCAGGTTCAACACTAACCTTGGAAGTCCGGGAGTTACAAGAGTTTTAATTTGAGGCTGACTCTGTCTGATGCTGGCAGTACATATCCATTACATGGGTAAGTAAAGGTTGTGAGCATTGACTGGCATCAGTGTTACTGTACGTATGTGCATAGTATGAAGGTTTTAGCCCCTTAGGTGGTGAGCATTTGTGCTATCCATTGCCTCTTGGTCAAGGTGAGGGCATATTATGCACGCCTTTGTCTGCCTACACCCACAGTGGCTGGTGCTTATCCCTCTGACTCCTCATCTGTGTGTGGCTGTGGTGACCTTGCCAGTGGTGGTAGGATGTGTGACCCTTCCCCTAGGTGTTACTGCTGAAGCTGTTTTCTCAGAATAATATTGTGAAGGATGGTACAGACAGTGAAAATTTCAGCACATGTACAGGAATTGTACTGCAGGGCTCCCCCAGATGTATCTAGGCACTAGAACTATGACTTCAGCAGCTCAAACATGCCTCACTATAGCATTCTTCAGTTTTTGTGTGTGTGCATTTCTGATGGGTGTCATCAGCCACGGTTTGAGTGCATAACCTACATCCCCCAGTAAATGACCCTGCAGGATATCCCCCCCCGGAAAACATCTGATACACCTGAGAGTTGTGCCAGATATGAGTCGTGGTAACTGTCTGAGTTGCCAGCACACACATTCAGGATGATTCCCTTAGCTTTACACCTGGCAGTTAATGAAGAGGAAGCCCTTTCTGTTTATGTACATACTTCCCTGTTCATAGGTTCATATGCTCATATGTTCCATGGCTGGTGCTTTGATTTCAATGTGCGAACATTCTATGGCACCCAGAACATCAGTGTAGTGAGCTACATAGTAGAACTCCTGCATAGTACAGGGAAAATGTATGTAGTGACTGGCATGTTTTAGCACAGCATTCAGGAAATGATGTAGGATCCTGGATGCTGATACCTGTGATACTCCCAGTATGTCCCCTGTTGGTCCCTGGAAGGTTCCTGTAGCTAATATTCTAAGTGCAACACATCTTTGTTTCCACAGGTATTAGTTCCCCCCAATTTACCCTTGCTGTCAGTTGAGGATAACAGAGGATGCAGAGTTCTTGTAGTGTGTGTCTAGCCACCCTGCAATGCCTTATAATTTCCACATCATGCAGACCATCAAATGTTAGTCTAAACACCCTTCTCCTTCTTGACTGGGGTCTATTAGCAGCAGCAGCAGTATAGACTCGGGCCTGTTGCACACAGCAACAGCAGCTCCTAACATTGTTTACATGTAGAGCTGTTTCCATGGCTGTATTCATATAAGTTCTGGAATTTGCAGGCAGAACCAGCACCAAGTCTACACAATTGCTATATAGCTTGTTGAATAGCTACTCCATCTTGGATTGGATGATTAGCATACAGTTCAGCTTCTTATCAATAATTAGCATTCCCCAATGTTAATCGTGTTTGCGTGGCTCTTGCATTTAAACATGGAAGACTAAATGTAGTGAGTCATGTTTATGGCATTAATATTCATGGGAGGGCAGGGGGCAGTTGCATCACTCTGTGTTTCACCTTAAATTATGCCAAATTAGCATACGGAAAGGTATTATAAGTTAGTTATGCAATTGCCAAAACAGCTTGGTAATTACACAACTAATTTACAATTACTTACTCTATGCTAATCTAACATAATTAGAACTGGAACCCAGAGTGATGTAACTGCCCCCACCTCCCCATGAATATTAATACTGTAAACACTGCTTGCTACAGTTAGTCTTCTGAATTCAGAATTAATCTTTAAAAATTTTTATTTTTTTAATTATTGCTAAATGCACTTTTCACACAAGAAAGTGTTTGCATACATAAAGATGCACACAAGCACTTTTGTTTGAAAAGCAAAGAGTATTTTGCACTTTTATACATGATCTTTAACACTGTATTGAGTATGACAAATAATATATGGAAACATATATGATGCATAAGAAACGCTCTGTCATTACATATGATTTAAAAGAAAGTAGTGCAAAAGAAAGTGGGAGATAGAAAAGGTAGACCTGTTTAAGATGGATTATTGGATGGCTAACAAAAGACTAACAGAAAAGTCACAATGGCAAAGAACAATGACACAAAGAAACTCTATCAGATTACAAGGCAAAGGCAGAAACATAAGACTGGCATCAGACATGATTCATAAGGTAGGCCACAAACAATCTGCTGACCAGTTCAAATGACATCAAAGGCAGATGAATGGAGTACTTCCAGCAGCTTCTGAATGAGGAAAACCCCTCAGAAGCTGTACTAACCCATGCACAGCCTATAACAAAATTTTATTTATTTATTTTATTTTACATTTGTTAACTGGGATAGTCCAACTGGACACAGGTCCATTTACAGTGGAGGCCAGGGGAGAAAAGCTCCACATATGGATAGTTACATCAGAGTTAAACAGTAGCAGTTTTATACAGTCACATATAGATACCAGTACAGAATTATAGGATTATATGCATACTTGGAATACATACATACTTAAACTTAACATTGTAGTTTTCTTGTTCGAACTTAGACATTTTTAGTGGTACAAGGCTGAAAAAGGTAGCATGTCATTCAGTAGTACAATACATATGAGAATGAGACCAAGTCTGAAACATTGACTATTTTACAGATAGCCAGGTAGTGAAGAGAGTGGTAAGCTGGTTAGTCAGGGTTGGTAAAGGGGCACAGCCAGTGACTTTTTAGGAATTTTTTGAGAGATGTTTTAAATTGGTTAATAGTCTGGTTTGCTGTAAGTTCAGCAGGGAGCTGATTACAGATTGTTGTAGCAGAGTTGCAAAACAATGAGTCACCTGCTGAGTTTTTAGATTTAATGTTTGTGCCAGCATTTTGTCAGAAGACAGGAGAGTTTTTAGGTTACTGTAAGGGGTAATTATATTTTTGAGTATGGGTGTGCTTTCGGGCTAATGGAGGACTTTGTGGGCTATTATTAATTGATTATACTGGATTTGAGAGGGAAACTCTAGCCAGCCTAGAGATCATAGGTTAATGCAGTGGTGGGTTCTATATGCTGAGCCTGTGGAAAATCTGGCTATGGTGTTGTAGCAGTTATTGAGTTTATTGAGGTCAGATTTACTCTGGTTTGTATAGATTGGGGAGGCATAAAGAAGGGTTGAAAGTAAATGTGCTCGGGCAATAACTGTCCTAGCAGTTGGGGTTAGAAATGCCTTCATTCTATATAGAGATCCTAGCTTTTTGTTGACTGTTTTAATAGTTTTGTCGATGTGAGTGTCAAACTTAAGGTTATTGTCAGCAATTACACATAATAGTTTTATATTATTTTCTGGGGAAATTATTGTGTCATTATTAGATGTTATGGTAAATGATGGGAGTGTAGCTTTCCTAAGTGGGGGTGAAGAGTAGCAGTTTTGTTTTATTTGGATTCAATAGAAGACACCTGTCAGTGAGACAGTTTTCTACTACATTGAAAGTATTTTGGGTTAAGGTCTGCAGGTCTAATGGGGAGGTGGCAGAACATATTAGGGTAGAATCATCTGCATATTGAATGCAGGTTACTTTGGGGATGACTGTATGAAGATCATTAATGAAGATGGAAAATAGGAGAGATCCTAGTATAGACCCTTGAGGAACTCCAAGGGTGACTGGCAACAGGGAAGAAAGGTTATCCTTCCATAGTGCAGCTTGTTGTCTGCCACTTAAGTAGGACTGAAACCAGCGTATGCTAGGCTGTCTATGGCAAGAGGTTTTAGTGTTTGAATGAGTAGCTGGTGATTTACCATATGAAATGCCTTAGATAGGCATTTCTTATGGTAAACCACCCTATCAAATGCCTTAGGTCAAGAAAGACAGCAGAGGAGGGCGTATTTTTATTACGGATTTGATTTATTGTCCGAGAAGGATAGAAGGGCTGTGGTGTCCCACCTGCAAATGCAAAAAAGAGAAAGAAGAACCCAGCTTGGAAGAAGCAAGACGTGCACTATGGAGAAAGAAGTCAGGAGCAGTTTGAGATGAAGTCATGTCGAATATGATCAAAATGTTTGGTAAGATAAAGGAGATACAGCTTCTGATGGTGCTTATTATGGTATGAAGAGAACTTGTATTCAACATGACTGAAAATTAGGTGTTCTAGTCCCAGTGTACAATAATAAAGAGGCATTTACAATTATCTGCAGTACAGAAGTATTAAACTCCTGTCACACTGAATAAAAGTGATGGAGAGGGCGAATGATAAACGAATGCAAAGTGAGTTGGAAAGTAAGATGGAAAATGAGTCATTTGGATTCAGATCAGGGTGTAGCACTATTGACTTGATGGCTGCAGTAATCAAATAGTGAGAAGAAGCTTATGATATGGAAAAAGTCCAACGTGACATTTCTGGACTTGAAGAAAGGATACGACAATGTCCCAAGAAAGTTGATTTGGGCAGTTGTGCATTGGTTTAAAGTCCAGGAAACATTAGTAGAATTAGTGCAGTTTATGTACAAGGGCCCAGTGACACAAGAATGAACAGTGTGTTTAGAATTGCAGAGTGGTTCCCAATAGGAGTGGGGGTGCATTAGGGTTTAGCTTTGAGCCCACCACCTTTTATACTGGTAATAGACTGCATTAGCAAATTAGTTGGAGGGGACAGATTAAGAAAGCTGTGTTCTGCTGATGGTGTGGCTTTACAATCAGACTCTGAACAGGAACTTCAGTAAATAATAGGGAAATGGAATACAAAAGTGAAGGCACATGGGAAGAGATTGAGTACAAACAAGATGGCTGTCATGGCAGTAAATTGTGGAAATCAAAATAAATTGATAATTGAGACAGAAAGGAAAAACTGTGGAAAAGATTAATAGCTTCAAGCATCGAGAAGGGTTGGTTAAGGAGAAGGAAAGTCTAAATCAGGCAGTATAAGGGGCTGCAACCAACAAAGAGTATCAGATGTAGCTTATGACAAAAGACTGCCCCAGATGTAGCTTATGACAAAAGGCTGCCAAAGTGAAAAGTAAGATGCACAAAATGGTGGTGTGACGAGTATTTCTGTATTATACACAGACCTGGGCAGTGTAGGCACAGCATTTGAGGAACCTAGAGAATGCTGAGATGATGATCTTAAGACAAGTGATAAGATGTACAGTGTGGGACAGTCAAAGAGGTGAAGATATTAGAACACAAGCCAAAATAGCTACAATTGCATCAAAGAAGACAGATTATGATGGTCCAGACATGTGCAATAAAAAAGAAGATGATTAGGTGAAGAAGATTTAGGATGAACAAGAAAAAGGCAAGAGGAGTTGAGGACATCCAGAACAACATTGGATGGACTGTGAGAGAAGACCTGTGTGGCATTGACTGACTGCTGAAGAAGGTTGGATGGTTGCACTGAAATGAGAGCAGTGATGTAAGTTGTCATGACATCCTAACCCCATGTAGAAAATGGGAAAAAAGTGTTGATGGAAATGATACCCACACACACACACACACAAACGCACACACACACACACACACACACACACACACACACACACACACACACACACACACACACATACACACACACACCCTGATCTCAACTCAATTGCCTAAATTGTTTGGTAGACAATATTTATGGTCTCTTAATAGGTTCTTAGCAGACACAAGTGACACCATGGTACTTGGTCTCAGTTTTCCTTTAATAGGACTTATCTGGATAGTTGAAAAGAATGGGATCTAAATTAAGCAAAATTTACTCGTGTAAAATTTTCT
This sequence comes from Protopterus annectens, assembly GCF_019279795.1. NCBI lineage: Eukaryota > Metazoa > Chordata > Ceratodontiformes > Protopteridae > Protopterus > Protopterus annectens. Next base: position 1,331,893,659 of record NC_056731.1, on the reverse strand, counting down.
TCTACTTGGTCATAAAATCTGTAAGTTCTGGGCAATCACACAATATCTGCATTCAGGAAAATATTAGTCTGTCATGACACTTCCAGTAGAGATTAAATGTATTTGAAAAAAGGTTGCCAAAGTCTCTAGAGTGAGAAAGGGGCAATAAAAATATTTTTTTTATAAGAAGGGTTTTTCTCTGTGAACTCCACACATGCATGCTGAAAGAGCCCTTCACAGTTAAAATATCAAGGCACCTTCATTTTGTGGTTGGTCTTGATCTTTTTGATGTTATGCTGCTAGTTTAAAGCCATTGTCAAACATAATTTGATCTAACATTTATCTGGATTGACATTTCCCACAAAGGAATTTACAAAACAAAGCTGATGAAGGTGACTATTAATGTCTTTCTCTCTTGGTCCTTCAACTTAGTTTGAATGATGTTACTAAGTTGCCAGTACTGTAAGTGACAGGACTTTTGCAAAGCAAACATTTACTGTAGATTCTCAGATGGCTAGAGTGCCAGACAGGTAGCCACACAGTAGCTGAAAGTAAGCCGTAATTCCTCACAGTAATTCCTTCTTATCCTTAAGAAAATAAATGGTAACACATGACCTTTTATTCTAGCAATGTTCTAATTTTATCAGAGCAATATTTAAAATTTGTCCCTATTTTTGGGGCTTTATCCCCCCATTAAATCTGGATTTGTCCAGATTTTTGTGCTAAGAGCTATGGAGCAGGGTTACTCTAACAACACAGGCTTGGTAACTAAGTGATAGGCCAGAGATATGGAGGCCTCATCTCTCTTTGGTACAAAAATGCTGAGCTAAGGCCACATAAGAATGGCTTGATGACCAGAGAAAGATGAGGATCTCTCCTATTTGGAGAGCTGTGTACATGAACAATGGTGAGAAACACTTGAATGATAAAAAGAATGCTAGGGATAAAGTCCCATTTAAGCAAAAGTGCAGTCCTTTGGCCCATTTTAACTAGTGCAATCCTTTGGCCCATTTTAACTAGTGCAATATTTCACTGCAAGAGCAGATTTGACCCACAACATAAAAACAATTCCTTTACTAGTCTGACATCCTTGTTGAGAGCCTGAGTAGCTGATAGTATACAAGCTAAAATAATGCCCAGGTATTCGTGAACAGAATTCCATTTGAATTGATTGAGATTTCAGAAGGTGCCTGGAGGAATGAAAGACATAATCAGCAATTTGATTCCACTAACTTTACAACAAAAAATTCCCTGCCATCTAGTAAAGTTTTCCTCACCTCCAGAAATAGAAATTAAAGGCTCACAAAGCAAAAAGAATTAAGTTATCTGCAAAGAGGACAATGTATTTAATCCAGAATTAGGCTCAAATGTCTGCATCTAGTACTGCAATGAAAGAGCAAGAGTTTCAGTAGCTATTATAAAGAATAACTGAAGCAAGAGGGCAATCTTAACAGACTCCTTGCATAATAGTACATGTGGTAGATCAGGTCCATGTCAGAAGACAGCAGACGACTCCGCATAAAGATTCCATAAAGCCTGCATTGGTGAGCTAGGTAGATTAAAATGCATTTGAAATAAAAAACAAACATATGGTCACTTGATGTGATCAAACCCCTTCTCCATGTCAAAGGCTAATACTACCCAAGGCTTCGAAAGTTTCTGCTTAGCTTCTCTCCATTGCTATACCCCAAGTGTATTCCCCCAGTGCGGTCAAGCCTAAAATGGCTTGGTCACAGCAAGTGTATTTTTGTATATGTTATTTTAACCACGCTGACCAAATATTGGCATTACTCATTTAAACATGATGTTAGGTAGAAAGGCAGGTCATTTGGTGACTCGGATATTTTACCTGATTTTAGTATAAGTACTAGGAATGAGTCATTCCAAAGAAGACCAAGCACTTGAGATGGAAGCTGCCTTTACAACTTGTTAGTGCATAACTCATTACATTCGAGTGACACTAGAAACTACATTTAAAGCTTGGTTGGAAAACATTCTGTCCCGGGACCTTTATTTGCTTTCAGTCTGGATACACATAACATTAGTTCCTCTTGGGTGACAGGAAGACCTAAAGTCTGTTTTACCCCCTAGGGAAATGCACAAAGGGATGCAAAGATGTGCTCTGTGATTTTTTTCAAACACAGATTGAGGTCTTTTATCTACCTCTGCTTGATAATCAAACTGAAAACTGTACTAAAAGAGCTGCAAACTACCAGTCATGATAAAGGCTGTCCCTGGTTTTCATCAGCATAGTGTCCAGTGCTATACAGGTCTTTCTCCTGCTCTGCTCAGTACACCTGATTTATGCACATATATTCCTTTAAGAAAATCAAGATTCTATACCAAGCTGTGTGGTAGGAGAGGAGATGGGTGAGAAGCAAGCAACATTTCCCAGTAATGCTTGCATCTCTTCTTGGCCATGCATAATCTGCATAAGCCAGTGTTTAGTTACAAGCTAGACAGAAAAGCAGACATGTCACAGTTCACCGCTGCATAAAATGCTTACAGCTTTCCTGCTGTAACTTTAGTAACATACCAATATATCCTTGGGGTGTGCTGCTGCATTCTGTGAACAGCTGACTCACAGACAGGACCCAGGAAGTTAGAAATGGGGAGCCTACCTCAACAATGAGGTCAGTCACCAGTGGAGTCCCTCAGGGATAAAGCCTAGGACCTCTCCTTATTGACATCAGCCTTTCTGAAATGCCAATGGCAAGGACCTCTGGATGACTAAATTTGCAAAATAATGTAAATTAGGAGTGGTCATAGAATCCCCCACCTACACTAATATTCTCCAGGGAGGGCTGACACAGACAAATCACTGGTGTCAGAGCCATGGACTAAAACTAATCGCCACGAAATGCATAATAGTATCTTTTGAGAAGGTAGCCACCCCTGGTAACTATCATATTGAAAACCCAACACGAAGAGTTGACCCAGTAGACAGGGACTTGGGGACACATGTAGACAGTAATCTGGCCTTTAAACTTCAGATGTCTATATTAGTGAGGAAATCATTCTATATTCTGCAACTTACTAACAAAGTTTTGTCATCTAGGTCTAAGGAGGTCATTGTTACAATGTATTTGGCATTCATCAGACCTACAAATGAGTACAATAGCCACTTTGGCAAGTAGCTAAACAGGCATGTCCAACAAATGGAATGTCCACAGAGGTTTCTCACTAAAGGAATACAGGGTATAAATAACATGTTCTAGGCAGACTGCTTTATTTTGTCTCTTACAGGTTGTTGAGGGGAAGATCTATGCCTGAAATACAAGGCATTATCATACCCCCACTCTGATGTTCCTCCTGCATATCCACAAAACAAACAGCACCAGAGATATAAATAGGTCCTGCTGGAGAGACAGGTATATATCCCAGAGATTACTCCATTCTCTAGAACAGGCTCCTCATCCATGTAAAGCAGAGTTCCTCCCTAACCCATTTCAAGTGTAACTTGGACAACTGGATGAGGAACAAGAAATTAATCCCTGGTTTGGCAAATATGTCTCTAATGGACAAAGGCAGTCTGTAAGTGGTTCATCTCCCAGGCCCTTGCTTGAAAATGTTTCATCTTCCAATTCCTGCTTATACTCATCAATGATACCAGATCTTGTCAGAGATCGAGGATGCATGGCTAGGCTTAAAAACACCCCAGTGGTCAGTAGCCTAGTACATACCTATGAAACTATGAACCTGGGAGTACGTTGCCAGAATAGTAGACTATCTGATCATATACACACTACACAGTGGTTACAACTGACCTATTCTCTGTCTCTTATATGTAAGTGTATATACTCATGCTTTTACTCTACCAGTGTAAGCAAGAGATGGCCTGCTTGTAATTTCCTATAACTGCTATGCGTGCATATAGTTTTGTGTAATGGTGCTGTTGGGCTGCCCCTCACATCTGGCACTTGGTGTGCATGAGAGTGTGCCTTTACAAAGCAAGGCACAGATATGTTGTAAGGGGTGCTTTATATCTTACTATTATACCTCTCAATTTCTTTGCACAAGAATTGTGCACAAACTCTAAATAATGGGGGAACAAAGACCCAAAATCTGAGGCAATTTTAAGTATTACACTGATTAATTTAAAAAAGTTGATGGAACAATAAGTTTGCATAAATATGGATTTTCTGAACAATAGAAGTAGGAAATTCTAATTTCTGTTATCAGTGATGGACTGCAATCCCCGATGATTGCCAGAAAATCAAACATTTTTTGATGGGCAGAGCAAAAATAAAAGACTGAGAGAGGTATGTTTACTGTAGCAATAACCCACGCCTGGGTGTGGGTAATGCTGGATTTACCCACGGTTGGCGTGGTTTGGTCATGAGGGCGAAGCCTGAGGGACCAAACAAAGCCAACCTTGGGTAAATCCAGCATTACCTACACCCAGAAGTGGGTTATTGCTATTATACAATGACATTATTTAGGAAAAAAAAATAATTAATTTTCTTAAATAATGGCATTGTATAATGCCTCCTTGCTGCCCTTCCGCAGCTGTCTGGTATTCTGCGGCAGTTTTGATGTACTGCGCATGCATATGCCTATGCAGTACATCAGAGCTGTGGGCAAAAGCAACGGAGAAAGCAAGATCTCTGTTGCTTTTTACTGTTTCGCTATGTTAAATGGATTTAACATAGCGAGACAGCTTTAAAATAAGCAACGGAGAATCTCTGTTGCTTATTTTAAAGCTGTCTTGCTATGTTAAACCCATTTAACATAGTGAGACAGTTTTGAAAAAAGCAACGGAGAAAGCAAGATCTCTGTTGCTTTTTACACACTGTGTCGCTATGTTAAAGGAGTTTAACATAGTGAGACAGCTTTTAAAAAGCAACGGAGATCTTCGTTGCTTTTTTAAACCTGTCTCGCTATGTTAAACTCCTTTAACATAGCGACACAGTGTTTTAAAAAAGACTTATACTAATGGAAAAAGTCCGGGCGACCAGACCTTTTTCCATTAGTATAAGTTGATTTACAACGTGCACGCTGACCAATCAGCATGCACGCTTTGGAATATTAATGGGGGGTCATGGTATAATACATAGTTTATCCTGCTGTTCTGTGTTCCAACATCTAGCCGCTTGACAACTTATAAAGGCTTTTCACCCAATAGTCATGACAGGGAACGTAGAGGAATTACTATTGTAGTGAATGGATCTGGTATTGTATAAGCACACTTTGTGTGAATTTGGGGATTTTTCTATGTGGTAGTAGCCTGGCCTGCAACACAGAAAATTCCATTGCTCATAGGGGTTTTCTTGCCATGCAGTGAGGGTGTTGTGGGTTGTTCGTTTGACAGTGCAAGTATGTTGCTCACCACTGTAAGCTCAGAAACATATTAATGGGAGGGGGATTATTGTGCAAGCAATATACCATCTGTCTGTATGCAGTTGGACTCTTGTACTTTGCTCATTCAGACTATCTCATACTCCAGTGCTGTACCATTTGCAAATGTCATATCATTTAGATGGGTGCATTTCCATGAAGAATCGCATAGCTGCTTAGCATACTGTGTTAGTACACACTAGAGTAAAAACATGTACTGCCCTGACCACTGTGTCTTTTATGAATATCTGTAACATTTGGTACATAGATATACTGTATACATGTCCTGTTCCTGAGTTCAGTATCATTGCAGAGTTGGGATCTAAAATATCTCTGTAGAATATCCTTTACAATACAGCAGTTAATATAACTCAGCCAAGGAGAACAGGGCAGAAATGAAATTGCTTGACACAGGTTACCTTAATATTCAAGACGTCATAGGTACAGTCTCATCTACCAATTGAGCCTGTATCAACTTGGGGGCATTCATGGTACAGGGAAATTGATATTTGTGAAGTGCTTGTTAGCACCACTTTTCCCTTTCTGTTAATCAATCTACAGAACCTTGCACTGGATAGATGCCCAAACCCAGGAGGAATTGGATAGCATATTCTGAAAGATTAAGGATGTACGCCATATCTTGCCAAATAATCATGAGGCAAGAGGGGTACGGCTTATTGATTTCCATCTTTTGAACTATTAAGTGTTGCATCAGTAGCCACCAGGATATCTGCTTTTTAACAAATGAACAGAAAAATCATTTTGAAAAGATTAGACTTTGCCTAAGCAGACAAGTGAATTTTTTTCTTTCCAAAGTTATGAAAGAAAATAGACTACCACTGGCTGTGGCTTATATCCAGGCAATGGAAGTTCAGCTGATAAGTGGCAGTCTTTGTCTCTCTTAATTTTATGTATTGCATCCAAACTCAGTGTATTTCTTAACCTTGCTAGGAGAAAGACAACAAGGCGTTTTTGTTCACACCTTTCTTGTTGACCAAAAATGCATAAATTATTTCTTCTGCCACAAGCACAGTCTGAAGACAAACTCTAGCAGTCATTTCCCATACAACTCTGCTTCAGATGACCATGAATCCAATTTGTTTCAAGGACAGTGGTGCTATCATACTCATCAGAAATGGCCAACCTGATCTTTTAAACTTGCAAATTCACTAGAAAAGTGTCAATCAACACTGTAATCTCATTGCTAGATGTTATGAACTAGCATCATTCTGCTGTTAAAGTCACAGAAGCAGTTGAATAAGACATGCCAGGAGACTGCATGATAACTTCAGGGAAACTGCATGGTAACTACCGGGGTAGCTTGTTCTGCAATATTTTCAATTACAATCACTTGTAGCTTATTCCAGTACTTTTTCAGTTTTGCTTTGACATTATTGAAAACGTGTTGCAGGTATGATGACTATCACATTTTGCAGAAATACAGAGTCTTAGATGACCAAATACCACACATATGACACCAGCATTTGCTGTTGTGCTGAGATCATTATAGGAAGCAAAACTCTCAAGGCAAAGACTACTGTAGAAGCTTTATAAGGTAATATTACTGTAGCTTGTCTAATTATAATTCAAATAGTTGAGATCATATCTGCCCACATTCAAAATTATTGTTCCATATAAGTCTCTGTCATTGAGTAGGAATATTTAATTAATGTGGTGATTTGGTTATTTTTAAAAATATAAATGTTAACTGCCCATAATAAACTTTTAAGTAACATGCCATACAGTGAGTGCATTTTTTAAGCTTTGGTGTTAAAAAGGAATGGGTGATTAAAATATTTTTTCTGAGAAAGGTTGACACTACTACTTTTGGAAATTATAATGAAAAGTTTATCCGTCGTATAATGTTTATGGGTAAAGGGATCACTTTTCATATTTACTGAATGAGTGTATAAAAAATTGAATACTTTAGAGTGGTGGGGCAGTTCAGAAATTCTGAGAGAATTGTAGCTTCCACTGTATTTCATTGTCGAAGTAATAGACTGCAGTTTTCTGGTATACCACAAGGTGGAGTTTCTGCTCAGGAATATAAAAGACAATTTTGAAAGTGAAAGAGAGGAGACTGGAACACTAGCTGAAGGAGGGAAGACTGAAAGACTAGCTGAAGGGAAAAGGGCCTTGCAGCATGACTGGATTTTTTTTTCTTCTAGTGTTTTGGCACAGAGAAGTCAGGTAGCAGTTTGTGACAGTCTCTTGTTGAAAAGATGATATTTTGTGGATTCAGGAGAGAAGTCTGAAACCAGTAATTTCACTCCTACATATGATTCAGCAAGAAAAGGAGTTGCCTTGGGCCTAGTGCAGAGATGCCATAGATGGCTACCAGAGTTCTGGCGGGTGATCTTCCATTTTTCTCGTCGGAGGAACTGCGGTGTCTTGTCGCTGGGATATTCTCGACGGAGTGGTGAGAGGCTTTTGGCAGTCATTTTTATACTTTTATAAGATTGTGGATCCCCCCCTAAATGCTTTGTGGATTACAAATAGCTGTGATCCATATGATCTCTAGCCTTGGGCCCTATCATGCTGGCAGTAGGACTGTAAGTAGTCACTGACAAGTGAACAGGGTACAATAGAGTGTCTTTTACTTGGTCTGGTCAGATTGATTAAAGGGATAGAGGGTGTTAGTACTGTTGCCTTAAAGACTCTTTATTGTTCAGTGACATTGCATTTTCTCGTATTTGTATTGTTGCATTACAAATCTTTACTGTTTAATGACATTGCATTTTGCTCATGTTAGTACTGCTGCCTTCAAGAATCTTAACTGCTCAATGACATTGCATCTTTTTCATATCTGTACTGTTGTATTATATGGCAATAACCCATGCCTGGGTGTGGGTAATGCTAAATTTACCCACGGTTGGCGTGGTTTGGTCCCGAGGGACCAAACAAAGCCAACCGTGGTAAATTTAGCATTACCCACACCCAGAAGTGGGTTATTGCTATTATACCATGACATTATTTAAGAAAAGAAACTATTAGTTTTCTTAAATAATGGCATAGTATAATGCGTGTTTACTGGCCTTCGCAGATGTCTGGCATCCGGCAGTTCTGATGTACTGCGCCTGCGCAGTAGATCAGAGCTTTGGGCAAAAGCAACGGAGCAAGCAAGATCTCCGTTGCTTTTTATGTTTCGCTATGTTAAATGAGTTTAACATAGCGAGACAGTTTTAAAATAAGCACGGACATCTCCGTTGCTTTTTATAGCTATGTTAAATGAGTTTAACATAGCGAGACAGTTTAAAATAAGCAACAGACATCTCCGTTGCTTATTTTAAAACTGTCTCGCTATGTTAAACTCATTTAACATAAAAGCAAAAACAAGCGGAGATCTTGCTTTCTCCGTTGCTTTTAAACACTGCCTCGCTATGTTAAATGGGTTTAACATAGCGAGACAGTTTAAAATAAGCAACGGAGATCTCCATTGCTTATTTTAAAGCTGTCTCGCCATGTTAAACCCATTTAACATAGCGAGACAGTGTTTAAATCGAGTTATACTAATGGAAAAAAGTCCGGGCGACCGGACCTTTTTCCATTAGTATAACTCGATTTACAACGGGCACGCTGGCCAATCAGCGTGCACGTTTTGGGGGGATCATGGTATAATAACCCTTTTTTCCCTCAATGACATTGCATTTTTTTTCTGTGTTTGCATTGCTGCATTACAAAAGCTTTACTGCTCATTGATATTGCCTTCATTGTGCATGCTTGAATGTCAGTACCTTTTCTGTTGACAGATAATCCAAAAGAGAATAATAAATACCAAGCCACAGCCAAAGCAACTCACACCCCTCCGTGTAATTCTTATGTTTTTGGTTTTAGGGTAGTAGAAATGGTAGTACCTAATGCCCGTGGAGGTGATCTTAAGAATTACACAGAGGGGCGTGAGTTACATTGGATCATTAGTTTGCAGGCTGAAAAGTACCCAGGTATTAATGGAAAGACTTCCATTAAACCTATATTAAAGGGTCAGGGTCTTATGAATATTGCATTATTTGTCATTTAATTATTTGCTGATTTTTATTGGTTGTTTTAAATTGATGTGTTAATGAGCATATTTATATAAGCACATGTGATTTTAGATGGTTTGATGGTCTGATGAAGCACAGTTGTCTGTGTGAAAGCGCTTACCCGTTTTTTATTAAAGTCAGTTTTTGATATATGCTCTGGATTATTTGTTTGCTGTTGAACACCACTTGTCCTTGGGAGAGTTGTCTATCTGTCTTTACCTTTTCTGTTGAGTTCTGGGGAAGGGAGTGAATGTATGGTTTCATTGCATGCATAAATCACTCTGCCTTACTTCTAACTGGTGCACTGTTGAAATAATTTGTTTGCTGTTGTGCTATTGCCCTTTAAAACTAAAGTGTCAGCTAGAATAAAATCTGTTCACTTGCCACCTTGTGGTGTTGGGCTAAAAAGGGGTGTCACCAGAGTCAGGTAGGAAGGAACCCATATCTACTTCAGCTACACCTGCAGGTGCGCTACATTTTGGGGTTCATCTGGGATTGCCTGTACTGCCTTAAACTCCACCCTTTTCCCCTGTATGTGTGGAAAGCAACTCCAGCAGCAAGATGAACCCAGAAGAAGCTATCCAAGTAGGTCAGATCCTTACACCAGAAGCTGCAGCTTAATTGCCCATAAATACTATAGGGCCTGAAGTTTTGAATACTTTGGGAAGTCTTGTAGAAAAATGCTTAAAGCTTACATAGCCATTCACTGGGTTTGCTACCGCAAATTGCATCTCTTTTCTGGCAAACAACTCACACCTCAGGGAGAGGAAGATTTTGAATCTTGGATGGATCAGGCTTCACAAGCCCTAGAGGAGTGGGATATCCCAGAATCTCAGAAGAAGCAGCGGATAGCTGAAAGTTTAAAGGGATTAGCTGCAGATACCATACGCAACCTAAAGATGGGTAAGCAAGATTTCATGGGCAAGGACTATTTAGGAGTACTGCAGGATGTTTTTGGAAGGACCGAGAGGGCTGCAGACCTACTGTATCAGTTTGAACATACATACCAAGAGGTTGGTGAGAAACTATCTGATTACATTAAGCGATTAGATAATATTCTCCACCAGATCATCCTAAAGAAGGGTGTGGATCCTAAAGTAGCTGACCAAGTACAGATCGGACAAATTTTACAAGAAGCTCAAGCTATGGACCCCATTATGCGGAAACTGAGGATGAGAAATGGGGAGGAGACTCTAACTTATTCTCAGTTGGTTAAAGAAGTGAGGGAAGAGAAAACCCTGTTGGAAGCCAAATCTCAAGGTTCAACAGCAACTAAAACAGTGAGTGAACACAAGCAGGAGCCTATAGCCGTGCTTACTATTCAAACAGGAGTCTTGGCCCAGGGTGTCTGCAATGTAGAGGTGTCACATTTGCAGGTTCAGGTGTCTTCCCTAACCGACACCATAGCTCAGGTCACCAAGACAGTTGCAGAATTGCAAAAAGCCATGATAACTTTAGCTGAAGGGAGGAAAAAATCAGTTAGAACCTCCACAAAATGGCTCAGAAAAGAAATTAATCAGCTGATGTTCAGAGTTACTACTGGATTTTGTATTTGCTGTGGGGATACAGGGCATATAAAGCATCAGTGTTCTAATGTAGAGAACTTGAAAAGAGTGAATGGACTATTATTGACTAGTGCAATGCAGGGAAACTTCAACTCAGTGAAGGGGCCAGCTGAATGCCCAGTTACAAAGAGCTTCATAAAGTCTAACATCAATAGACATTATCCTGGATCTCCTTTCCACACTAACCCTTGTAATAGGGGAGAGGGACTACCTACTATGCACACTTCTAGCTCATCTGAGGTGATCAACTGAACTGAAAAGCCATCACAGCAAAAATCTCAGCATCTATACTAAGAAAGAGTCCTATCCTTGGAAATGGCAAGGTCATCCGATGGTACCTCAACATCATGCTGAGTGCCATGCAGCTGAACAACACTGGAAAAAGAAACTACCTGATGGCCTATTGGGACTGACCCCTGTCATGTCAGTTAAAATAGAAGAGGTGTATAGTAAAGCACTGTTGGAGACTGATGCACAAATCACCATTCTGTAAATAGACTTCGACCAAAAATACTTAAAGCATCTGCCACTTGAAAAGTTATAAGATTTGAAGATCTGAGGGTTAAGTGACATGAAGTTCCCTTATGATTGGTATGTCTCACTCAAGTTAGAATTTTCCACTGCAGTTGTTGGGCGAACAGAAGTTTTTGAAACTCTCGCTGTTGTGTGCCCCAGGCCAAAAGGAAAGGATTCCACATCTATTTTAGTGGGGACAAATACTGACCTTGTCACAATGCTGACACCTCAGTTGACCCAGGAATACCCAACATTGCATCCTCTCCTGAGACCAGCTTTTTGTGCCCTTCAAAGGGAGAAGGATAGTAAGAAAGATGAAATTGGTCATGTGTGGACCCTGTCTGGGAAAGAGCATATAATTCATCCTGGTCAGGTCACATGCTTGAGAGCCAAAGTGAGGATGTGTGGAAAGAAAGTTTCCTTTCATCTCATGATGGAAATATTTTATTTATTTATTTATTGCAGTTGGTTTACCAGGATAGTCCATTGGGCCATTTAAGAACCCGTTTTCAATGGAGTCCTGGGGAGAAAAGCTCCAAAAAAGAAAATCAATTTACAAAAACATTGACAGTAAATATATAGGTACATACTATAAGAGAACATAAGCAAAAACATAAGCAAAAACATAAATGTACTTAACATTTGTCAGTGACAATCTTGGTACATGCAACGAAGGAATAAAAGCAAAACATAAAAGCATTTTAATGAATGAGCATAGTAGATGAATAGAGTAGAATGTTAGTACAGGGAAAGGTAGAGTTGGTTATGTGGGGTGGGTACAAGAGCATTCCCATTGAGATTCTAGGTGTAAGAAAAGTGATTTCTTGAAGGTGGAGTGGTTAGAGGTAGTGCGGATGTTTGGAGGTAGGGAATTCCAGAGGCGAGCAAGACAGAAGGAAAGGAGGTTTTTGCCTGGGGATGATTTGGTTTGTGGACCTCTAGAAGATTTTGATTATTAGACCTTAGAACTCTATTTGGATGGTGCATTTTAAAGGCAGAGGAGAGGGAGGGACAGTTGGAGGGGTTTAGAATAAGGTTGTGGGCTAGAGTTAGTTGAGTATAAGCAAGATAGTTGGGAAGTTCTAACCATTTTAGTTTATGGAGGGAGAGACAGTGGTGAGTGGAAGACTTATGGGTGGTAGCGAATCTAGCTATTTTGTTATAGCAAGAGGTGAGCTGTTAGTTTAAGGAGCACTGAATATTAGTAAGAAGTGGGGCACCATAGAGGAGGGAGGGAATGAGGAAGGAAGAAGCTAGAGTGATTTTAGTGGTAGGTGTGAGGTAGGCGTTTTGTCTGTATAGCATACCAAGTTTTTGGTGTGTTTTTTTGATGTTCTTTTGTAGGTGGGAACTAAATTTTAGTTGGTTGTCAATGTGGACCCCAAGAAGTTTGGTCTCTGACACTATTTCAAGAGGAGAGTTATTTTGACTGGTAACTAAGAGTGAGTTTATGTTGGGGGGAGGGAGTTTAGAGGGAGTAAATAACATTAATTTGGTCTTTGTGGCATTGAGAGCTAGATGATTGCAAAGCATCCATTGCTCAGTAGAAGAGAAGGCGTCTTGAGTAAGTTTTGTAGGATGGAGATAGAAGAGGCGGAGCAGATGATAGTGGAGTCATCTGCATATTGGATAATGCTAGAGAAAGGGATAGATTTGTGGAAGTCATTAATAAAGATGTTGAATAGAAGAGGGCCCAGTATAGAGCCTTGTGGGACTCCGGTGGGGGTGCTTAGGAAGGAGGAAGTTGCTTTTCCATTTTACAGCTTGATTTCTGTCTGATAGATAACTAGAGAACCAGTTCAGAGAGGAGGAGGATAGGTAGAGTTTGGAGAGTTTAGTTAAGAGCAGGCTGTGAGAGATAGTATCAAGGCTTTGGAAAGATCAAGGAGTAAGGTGGAAACAATTTGTCCAGAGTCTCGGCTTTATTTACTATTTCAAGGAAAGAGAGAAGGGCAGTCATGGTACTATGATTAGGTCTGAAGCCATGCTGTGTGGGGGTTATGAGGTTGTTATCTAGGAGATGAGGAAGGAGTTGGATTTGCACACATTTCTCAAGGATTTTTGAAATGGGGGACAGGATGGCTATGGGTCTAAAATTGGTAGTGTTATTATTGTTACCTCCTTTGTGTAATGGTATAATAAAGGCTTGTTTCCAAATTTGGGGAACTGTGCCTTCTAGTAGGGAGCGGTTGATTAGGATGCTAATAGGGTAGGCCAGACTTTCGGCAGCAATGTTAAGAAAGTAGGAAGGGATATTATCAGGAGCATTGGTACATGGTTTTAATTTCTGGAGGAGTTTTTTAATAGTAGTTGTAGGAATGGGATTTAAAGTGAAGATAGTGCAGTCGGGTGGTGTTGAATTTTGGGGTTGTATGGGTGAGGATAGAATTTGTGTGGAAGAGGAGGTAGAGGAATTAGTGGGTTGGGAGGAGGTAGAGAATGAGGAGGTTAGTTTTGAAATAGAGTCAATAAAGAAGGAGTTAAATTGTGTGGCTAAATCTAGTTCTGGAGCATTTGGATCAGGGAAGGAGTATCTGGTTTGCTGGGGTGGAGGAGAGGAGATTCCTTTCCAGAATTTTTGAGGGTTGCTTTTGTTATGGTTTTGGAGTGTGGAGAAATAGTTTTTTCGATCAGAATAGATAAGTTTTTTAGCTTTATTGGAGCAGTTTGTATTCGTTGAGGAGTGGGGTTGTCTTGTGTTTTTGGTAGCGTGCCCACACTTTGTCTCTTTGTCTCATGAGAGATAGAGTAGTTTTAGATAGCCAAGGGGCTGATTTAGTTTTTATTCTCTTAGTCTGTAGGGGAGCTTGAGAGTCAAGTAATTTTAGGAATGTCGAGTTGAAGTATGAGACTGCATTGTCTAGAGGTAATGTTTTTAGACAAGCCCAGTTTACTGATTTAAGTGAGTTTGAAAAAGTTATAGGGTTAAAGTTTTTCTGGTTGCGGATAGTAATGAAGTTGTGGGTCCGTTGAAGGGTAGTTGAAAGTCGGTGGGTAAAGGTGGGTAAGTGGTCACCTAGTGGGTCGGGAAGGATGCCACTTTTGGTGAAGTAGTGGGGGTGGGAGACTAGGATCCAGTCCAGTATACTCCCATCAGAGGGGTTTTTGGCTGGGTAAGTAGGCAAGTTGATCAGTTGTGAAAAGTGGTAGAGGTTAATATTAGTGTTGTTCAAGGAGCTTGGATAAGGGCCCAGTTAATGTTTACGCCTCCTAGGATTATGGTTTCATTACTAATGTTACTGGATAGCCAAGAAAGGATAAGTTCAAGTGTAGGAATATTGTCACCTGGAGGGATATAGATGGAAGCTATACATATTTGTTTGTGGTTATTGATTTGAGATGTGGTAAGGAGAAGTTCAGCGTTGTTGAAGTGTGGGATAGGTTTGTTGTAGGTGAAACTACTATGGAAGAGGAATATATAAGGGCTACTCCTCCGCCTTTTTGAGAGGTCTGTCTTTTCTTATGATTGAGTAGTTTGGAGGAACTATTTCAGAGTCCTTAATATGTGGTTTCAACCAGGTTTCAGAAATAGTTAAAAAGTCAGGTTTGTTGTGTAAAAGCCAGGCATGAAGGTTGGGGACTTTCTTAATGATACTTTGTGAGTTTAAGGAAGTGAATAGTAAAGATTTAGTTGTGGTGGTTATATTGGCAGGGCCTGGGTTGATGGATGTCACCTGATAAGAGAGTACTGATCAGGTGTTGTATGTAGTAGTTTAGGTTAATGGACAGCAGGGTTGTGAGATTGGGGTTTATTGTGAGATGTAGGGATTTGCTAGTTCCTATAGGGATTGGGAATGTGTGATGGGGGATAAGTTTGAAACGAAAAAGATGAAGGTTGTCTGAGTGATAAAGATAGGAAGAAATGTGGGAGTAAGATTGTAGTGAAGGTGAATTGTGGTGGTTAGTTATATGAAAGGAATGGGAGTTAGAGTTTATAGTAGGCTGGGAGAGAAGGTATAAGTAAGATAAAGAGAGGAGAAGCAATAGTGAAGGAAAGATGGAGGGGTATCTAGAGAGCATGTTGTGATAGGTGACAGAAGGGCAGTGAAAGGATATTGGTGTTGGTGTAAGGGAGAAAGAGTTATATAGAGAGAGTATATTATATATTAGAACTGAAAGACAGTAGTATTGGATATAGAGGGGTGTGGTCTAGAAGAGGGAAAGGAGTAGGATTGGTTAATTAGTTGAGAATGGGGATGAGAAAGAAAGTTAGTTTTGACGGGAAAAAAGGAAGGTGTGTTCAGAGGACTGAGTACTGATTGGAGTAGAATGGAAGTGGGAGTGGTATGTTGGAGGGATAAATGTAGATGTGCTGGGGGCGGGTGGGATTTGGGGGCAGGGTAGGGGAGCGGAGTGAGACCCAGAGGGCTAACGGAGGGTTGAGCCCAAGAGCAGAAGAGGAGCGAGAGACTATCAGAGAGCAATATAAGTAAGTGTAAGTAGTAGAAGGTGATGTGGAGTGGGTCTGGACAAAGTGTAAGGACAAATTAGAAGGGAGAAGTAGGGGCAAGTAAGTAGAAGTAGATACTAGTGGAGTAGATACAGGTGGGGAGAGGGTGACCACTAGTAGACAGTAGCAGAGTTGCACTAAGATGTACTAGGGCTCCCGGAGAGTAAGCTAGAGTAATGGGAGAATGAGCACAGGCTAAGTAAGGGTCTAGGTAAGGGGGAAGGAGATAAAGGAGTAAGGGGGTTTGCTGCTGGCAAGCTTGACTGGAAATGGATCCACAAAGTGACTTGCCACCGGGGCTGGAACTAGTTCCAGAAGTGTGGCCTGTGGACAAGTTAAAGCATCCTTATGACACTTTGCCTGTGGGGTTGAAGAATAAAGGAAGTACTCCCATTGTCCTGTGTTCAATAATACATTTGGAAAATGTTTATGCTGCCACTCCCTTATCTGCTTCTGTGTCGACAAGGAACGAGAGCAGGGCCAACAAGTTGTAGCTGGAAGATATTGCTATACAAGGTGGCCTCTTGCCCCCTGAGTGGGTAACCAGAGCTAAAGAGCTACTAATGAAAAAGAAACATTGTTTTTCTACCAGTGAACTGGATGTGGGCTGTGCAAAGAGTGCAGAACACTGAATAAGAGTGAAAGAGGACCAGCCTTTCAGGGAACGTTCCAGAAGAGTAGCTCCAGGAGACCTGGAGGACTTAAGAAAACATTTGGAAGAACTTAAAGCCACAGGGATAATTCAAGAGTCAAGAAGTCCATATGCCTCTCCCATTGTTGTTGTAAGTCAAAAGAATGGATAAATTTGCATGTGTGTTGACTATTGTATTCTAAATCAGCGAACCATTCCAGACCAGTACACAACTCCCCGGATTGAAGATGCTCTAAATTGCCTGGTGGGGAGTAAGTGGTTCAGTGTGCTAGACTTAAGGAGTGGATACTATCAAATCCCTATACACCCAGAAGAAAAAGAGAAGACTGCCTTCATCACCCCTTTGGGATTTTATGAGTATGATCACCTACCTCAAGGTTTATCGAATGCACCGGCAACTTTCCAGAGAATCATGGAAAGAACAGTTGGAGACATGCATCTCCTGGAAGTCTTAATCTACTTGGATAACATCATAGTTTTTGAGAGGACCCTAGAGGAGCATGAAGAAAGACTGATGAAAGTATTGGACAGGATTGAGAAGGAAGGCCTGAAGTTGTCATTGGACAAATGCAAGTTTTTCCAACCTTCAGTGACCTACGTGTGACATGTAGTGTCTGCAAATGGGATATCCACAGATCCCAGCAAAATTGAAGCTGTGACATCATGGCCCAGACCCAAATTGAAGCTGTGACATCTTGGCCCACACCCAAAACTATCACAGAGCTACGATCTTTCCTGGGGTTCTGCAGTTACTGTAGAAGGTTTGTGGAAGGATTTTCAAAAGATAGCAAGACCCCTCAACCATTTGCTCTGAATGATGAGAAAGCAGATGAAACCGATGAAGTTATCCTTGTGAAGAAGCCCAAGGGACTGAGAGGCTCTAAAGAACTCATTGAGTGTCACTGGACTCCTGAATACGAGGAGTCATTTGAACAGCTTAAGTATTGCCTCACACATGCCCCTGTGCTGGCATATGCTGATGCAACAAAGCCATACTCTTTACATATGGATGCTAGCAGGGATGGTTTAGGGGGAGTCCTTTACCAGAAGTATGATAAGAAGCTGAGACCTGTGGCTTTTATCAGTCAGAGTTTATCTCCCACAAAAGAAACTATCCTGTGCACAAGTTGGGATTCCTCACCTTAAAGTGGGCGGTAGTGGACAAGCTGCATGACTATTTCTATGGGGCTGAATTTGAAGTGCAGACTGACAACAGTCCTCTGACATACATCCAGACCACTGCAAAGCTAGATGCTACTGGCCAAAGATGGATGGCAGCTCTATGCAACTACAATTTCATTTGAAATATCGCCCAGGACACGAAAATGGAGATGCTGATGGTCTGTCCAGAAGACCTCATGGAGATTTACATCCTGACAATGAATGGGTGGATGACAGCTACATTTCAGATTGCAACCTGGCATCAACACACTGAATGTTGAGCCCAGAAGTGGAGTCTGTCTGCAGCAAGCATACCCCAAGCTTACTATAATCTGGTCACTTTACAGGCTTCATCGCTACCAGCTTTGAGTAACAGTGACCTCAGGAGAGATCAAAGAAAAGACCCTTTGGTCAGCTGGTGATAGCTGTTTTAGAGAAGAAACAAATTGATATGCTTCACACAGATATTCATCGTCTGGCCAGACTTTTGGCCAAAGGATGGGACAGACTCCAGATACAGAATGGACTAGTGTATAGGAGATCTCCAAGTGCACTCGGCAGTGAAAAATGGCAATTGTTGCTTCCTCAGAAGTATAGAGAAGTAGTACTCAGGTCATTGCATGATGAACATGGTTATCTTGGTTATGACAGAACTATGGGTCTGGTACGAAACCAGTTCTACTGGCCATGCATGAAGCAAGATGTTGAGGATTATTGTCGTACATGTCTTCGTTGCATTCAGAGAAAGACTCTGCCGACCAGAGCTGCCTCATTAGGTCAAATGGAGAGCAGTGGACCCATGGAACTGGTCTGTATAGATTTTCTGTGCATTGAACCAGATGAAGGTGGGATCATTAATGTGCTGGTGGTAACAGACCACTATACCCGATATGCTCAAGCATTTCCCACTCGCGATCAGAAAGCTATTACAGTGGTGAAACTACTAGTTGAGATGTTCTTTGTACACTATGGCCTGCCAAAAAGGATACACTCTGACCAAGGACGTGATTTTGAGAGCAAGCTTGTCCATGAACTACTCACTCTTTTGGGAGTTCAAAAAAGTCGCACCACTCCTCATCATCCTCCAGGGGATCTGCAGCCAAAGTGTTTCAACAGAACTTTACTAGATATTTTAGGGACACTATCTGCTGAGAAGAAGAGTCAATGGAGTAGACATGTAGCCACTTCCAGGAAATTGTGTGTTCAACACTCTGGTCTTGATATTTTGTAGTTTGGGATTTTGGTAATGTAATATTTGAAAGCTTGTACATACTTGTAAATACACGGTTCCCTATCAGAAGCCTGAAACACTATAAGCCTGAAAATCAAAATCCTGAAAACTAAAGCCTGAAAATGCAAAATCCCGAAAACCCAAAATCCTGAAACTCAAAATCATGAAAACACAAATAATGCTAATATTTCCCTATAAAGACACTAATATCTACCAACTGACCCTGACCCTAACCCTAAGGTTCGTCACTATCGCACACTCACCTGACCCACGCCCTAACCCTAACTCACTTAAACCGCCCCTAACCCCAATATTTGTCACTATTGCATACATGCCTAACCTGCGCCCTAACCCTAACTCACTTAAACCGCCCCTAACCCTAACATAAAACCAACTGCACACTTACCTGAACCCAACACATGACCTAACACCACAGGGCTAACAATAGCAAAGCCACAATGATGTCAGTATGTCCATTTTGTGTTTTCAGGATTTTGAGTTTCAGGATTTTGGGTTTTCGGGATTTTGAATTTTCAGGCTTTAGTTTTCAGGATTTTGATTTTCAGGCTTATAGTGTTTCAGGCTTCTGATAGGGAACCACATACACATATACAGCTACATATATAGCCTTCTACAGTACATGGTGCTAAAATCTGAAATCTATGCATGTAATATTTGTAAAATAGGACATCTGAATATGTTAATAACTTTCAAGAATGTGTCCAGTTCATTTAGAAATACTTAATTAAAGTAAAAGGGTTTTTTTTTCCAAATGTTTTTACTGAGTGGCCCCAGATGAAAGAGTAAAATTATATTAGAGTTTGACATAGTTGTACATGAAGTTGTCATATTAGTAATGTTCATGTTTCAGAATGATTGTATTAATGATATTATATAGTTTCAGTGTTACTGTTTGAATTTGATTATACAATTATTTGAGTGGATGTAAATGTAATATTTTTTTAATTGAGTGATCAGCAGAGAATAGGAATTAAAAATAAGTGTGACTGAAATGCAGTCTAAAATCTAGTTTCTTGCAAAATGGATTAAAATACTGTTGTCTCCTTCTTGTGGTGTGACCATCCATGATTTGATCACTTCAGCTTCCAGTGCCTAGTAAGTCACTTAACCAGACACAGTTCCCAAGCTAAGTCAGAAAAAGGTCCTTGGAGGCCATTGATTTACACTGATTAACAAATAAGAATAAAATAAATAAAACTGCCAAAATGACATTGGTGGTTAAGTGTACATTACAGTACATCAAAGTATATATATTTTCTTTTATAAGTGTTTAACTACCAAGTCCTACTGCCTTCATAGTCTTTGTCAACATTTGTACAAATATTACAAGAGCTATGTGATGCAAATGTGCATAATTGATTTCTTAAAATCATACTGATGCAAACTGGTGGTCACCGTCAGTAACAATGTATTTTATTTATTCAGTCCTTGAAAATGTTATTAATACTGAGATTGGCTTTCAGATGTTTCCAGTTTCCTAAAGATTACTCCAGTCTGCTTTGAAAGGGCATTAATTGTGCTTTGAATCATAGCCCATGAAATGGCCCACAAAGTCAATATGGCTGTATACTATAGCACAGAAGGTCATTAAAACTGAGACAAGTGGGGCACATGATGGGCAGCTTAACCTTTTATTACCATAGTTAGTTTTAGTTAGGTGTGGAGCATCTTCTTCAGTACCAGGTAGTCACACAAAATATTGTGTAAGAGATTTCATTGTTTCTTTACCAGGTGGCCATCATGTATTGTAACTAACATTTTGAAGCACATCTTAGTCAGAATTAGTACTTTGGAACCAGGTGGCCATCATGTATTGTAACTAACATTTTGAAACACATCTTAGTCAGAATTAGTACTTTGGAACCACATAATAAAGTACATTTACACAGAGGCATATGTTTGTTTAACTAACAAAAACATTTTGTTAAGAATCATTGTAAGACATCTAAACATGCACTATAATAAAGACATTGCAAAATATAATTAAAATAATCAGGTGTATATATCTACTCTTTGCATCTAGGCTATATAGCTGCGACAACAACACTATTTTCCTCTGTGTGGTTGAACTTGTGTATCACTGCACAGTACATGCCATGTTGTAAGCATCCACTAGATTGTCCACTGTTGGATTTTAAGGCTTCTTATGTGACACTTGCATCAGTTTATCAGGTTTGCTATGATGATTATTTCCCTTAGTATAAAGTATCATAACAATGTTAGCTAAAATGGGGACTTGTGTTACAGCTGGTTTGTAGTCATCATGGACAACGTCTTCTATAGTCTGAAAATAGTTGGCAATGGCCGGTGACCTGTAAATAATATAAATGTTTTCTTATGATAAAGGATTAGATATATTCATATTCTAAGCAAGCCTGAGGGCTTCTTTGCCTATCTGAATATTTTTTTGTTCAGGTATGATAAGTGATTTGGAAGCAAATTCAGTGGGCACGTATGTATGATCCTGGAATCTATGCAATGCAGTTGAAGTTGGTATCCGGTTATATGTTCGATGGCAATTTTAGGGTAGACCATTCAGTTTGTACAGGCTGATCAAACTGAGATCCTCTGACAGAGGTAGATTACTTGCACAGCCCCCCCACCTATGTTAACATTTTAAACCATACACATATATACTTCTAAGTTAAATAAATAACTCTTTCCAAAAGACAAATTATAACCAAACTATGTGGGGGGGGGGCTGTGCCCTCCATACCCCCCTTACTTAATATTCTAACTCCAGGGTTGCACTATAGTGGGGAAAAGGCCATGTATAACTTTCAATGACATGAGTTTCAGTGAAATGAGTTTTCAATGAAGTGAGCTTTCAGTTAAGTTTGCTGGGGAAACTGACTTTCGACCAAATGTGTTTTCGATGAAAAGAAGTAGACCCATATATATATATATATATATATATATATATATATATATATATATATATATATACATACATACACACACACAACCACACACATATATAAAACTACCTAAAACTAAATAAACTGAGTAAAATCTTCAAAATACACACATACATACATACATAGACATAAATAAAAGCAATAAATCCAAAAAAAAGTAGCTGGACACTGCTGGAGTAAAAAACACTATAAAAGCTTTATTACACAAAAAGTGGTTAGCGCTTTCGGGATAAACCCTTCCTCAGACAAAATACATAGTAACACAACAACCATATTTAAAAAAACATTTAACCAATCATTTGCTTAGAAAAACCCGCCTATTCTGTAAGGTGGGCTTAATTGGTAAAACATCATTAAGTCCCGGAAGTTTATGTGCCATTAAATTCACAATCCATTTGGATTCTGCTAATGCTGTCTGGTGTTTGATATCACCCCCCCTACTGTTAAGTTTTATGTTCACAATACATCTAAATTTAAAACTATGTGTAGGATTCAAACTTATATGTCTGTATAAGGCATTACTCGGATCACAATTTCTAATGTTGCTCAGATGTTGCAGAATCCTCACCTTAAACATATTGTTCGTCATGCCAACATAAAAGCATGAACAACATTCACAATTGGCTAAATAAACTAGATTTTGCGTTCTGCATGTAGCTCTACCTTGTAGATGAAATACTTTGTGTGTGACAGGATGCTTAAACTCTATTTCTGTATTAATATGAGTGCAGGCTTTGCACCTGCCACATGCATGGGTGCCCGCACTCATATTAAATGTACATTCTTTATCATAACGTGGTTTCTTTGCTAAATAGATCCTTCAAATTTTTATTCCTTCTGTATGTAAACATGGGGCGATCACCCACAACATTCTTAAGAGCCATGTCGCTGGTTAATATATTCCAATTATTCTGTACTATCTTACATATATCATTCACATTACTACCATATGTGAATAGCAACCTTGGTCTCTGTTCCCCATGTCTACCCATGTCAGTTGGATTATACTCACTCCTACTAGTATTTCTTATCCAAGGTTTGTATCTGGTATTCCTATACCTTTTGTTGTCTTCCATGACTAAATAAAAGCTGAGTAAAATCTTCAAAATTCCACATCTAGTATGATCATTTTCTTCATCCCCTTGAAAGCTTTATTCACTGTAATTTATCCCTTTCTGTAAAAATTTATTCGGGGACTCTATACATAATGCAATGAAACCACCAAGCAACATCAAACAGCTTGTAAAATACTAATAATGCCAAAAGAAATGACAAGTTCACTGAAAACTGCAAGAGTAAGACTTTAATAAAAAATAACAAATCCAAGCTGATTACGCACTTTCATACCTCTTATAATGGGACTTCTTCAGAATTGTACTTGTATAGTAGTTCGACCCATTTAAATAGTACATATCCTTAACTGATATACTGTTTAAAAAAATTAAAGACACAAAGCAAAATATCATTCCTAACTAACAAAAACATTTTGTTAAGAATCATTGTAAGACATCTAAACATGCACTATAATAAAGACATTGCAAAATATAATTAAAATAATCATTGCCCACTTCTTAAGTTCACTTTGAATAGAAATAAAGTCATTATGATCTGGAAATGTTGTGGCATCAAGCAGCAGCTGCCAACTTGTTTTTCCAGTCCCTGCAAAATACAGTAAAAATAATTTTCTCAAATATATAAAACCTGAATTTAGACAAGGTGTCACAAATTAAAGAATGCCTGGCAAGTATACTCTTGTTGTCTTTTTTGTTGACGCTGCAGTTGTGTTGATATATTGTTTTACTTATGGCATTGTCTGTTTTTTTTTCTGACATAAAAGGCAGCACAAGAACAGCATTGTGCAAAATCTTACTCTTGCAGTTTTCCGTGAAGTGGTAGTTTCTTTTGGACTTATTAGTATTTTACAACCTTTTTGACATTGCTTGGTAGTTTCGGTACTTTTCACTTAGGTTATCATTTTTCTTGGCACATCTTCTCATGGTTTTGACAAGTTGGACTTTGATGGGTCCAAGATCCCTATGCTATCTACCTTTGTTGGGAGTCTGACTCTTTTGGTGCAAGAGTTGTCTCAGAAAATTTCATTAACACTGGACACTGGAACTAACAAAGCTAACCTAGATAATATGGTTCTGGAAGGAAATGTTAATTCTTTTAGGCAGTGTTCCTTTCCTAGAAGTTTTAATCATGGTACATGTGATTCTACATCCAGTTGTTTTGATTGGCATGAACCTTCTTCCGTTAACCATTGGCTTGATGAATACGTTTTTCTGACAGCAACTTGGGAAGGTCTGAAGGAGGACAGGAGCCATTGACCTTACAACAACAGTGAATTTTGAGAAAAATATTTTTAAATACAAGTCTTTACAGTGGGATAATCATCAAGTACCAACACATTCCCAAAGGCTTACAGTTATGGAAATTCCCTAATGGGGTGGAGGAAAACACCCCATCCCACCTGGAACTACATGAATTGTTTGACAAAACTGGCCTGGAACTTACCAAATTGGTTATAAAGGACTGTGATGCCCCCACCACTGGCCCAGTAATCAAGGAGCCTCAATCCTCATCACTGGCAGCAGTAGATGACGTACACTGAGAGGATGACAAGGTACACATACAGTATTACCAGATGCAGCTCTCAGCATCAAGTGCAATTTCCCTTAAGAGCACACAGAGACCACAGTCAGTCTGGGGCTGGTTTCTACCTCTTTCTCCAGATCCCCAATAAGACTCTGCACTGGCACAGCTATAGAATTGAGATCTCAGCTGACTGGTCAAGCCAAGACCTTCAGCACCCTCTCTGTCCAACCAGTGCTTCATGTCAGCAATCAAGTAGCTGACACACACACAGCCTTTGAGGTTTGATACACACACACGCGCGCGCGCACACACACACACACACACACCTGAAAAAGGAAAAAGGCTGGCAGATGTTTACTCGCTATGCTCCCTTTTGCCCAGACTATAAGGAAGTTATCACTGCCACCAGCCAACTCCTTATCAGCTACTTTAAGGCCCTTAACAAAGGGTGTCCAGTCTTACTGTGTAATGTTACTATCAATACAAATGCTAGTTTGACCAAGAGCAAGGCTATTAGGAGTGGCCTACACAGTGTCACCAAATAAACATGCAAGTACTCTCAGAACTTAAATATCTCTAGACAGATCAGTCAAAATGAAAACTTTAAATATATTTAATAATAAATAATTAAAAAAAACAAGACAATACTAAATACATATTTACAGTGACATCAGATTTCAAAACCAGAGGAAATATTTAAAACGGGTCTATATTAGACCATCAAAGTTTCAAAATTTCAACTGTTCTAAATCAACCCCTATTCAGCGAAAGCTGAAAACATCAAACATACAGAACAGTGAATTTTTCCCTAGTGAAAAAATTTGCTGTTCCAAAACACATACAAACAACACAAGTACACCAAACAAACAGCAATCCACACACATACACCTAAACTCTTACACCTAACCCTAGACTAAACTATACATACACCACTAACTATCCACTTACCTTAATTCAAACCCTAAGCCTAAGGTCTGTCACTATCGCACACTCATCTCACCCATGCCCTAACCATAACTCACCTACCTTGCCCTAACCCTCACGTCCACACAATCACACACTGACCTGCACCCTAACCCTAACTCACCTAACCCACCCTAACCCTCACGTCCACACAATTGCACACATACCTGACCCGCACCCTAACCCTAACTAACCTAACCCGTGCTCAATCGCACACTTACCTGAACCCAACCTGTAACTTTCCACCACAGCGCTGAAAATACCAAAGCAGCAGAAACGAACAAACTAATTCTTTCCCTAGGAAAAAAACTGGTTTTCTGTAGCTTCAATATTTTCAACGTTCGCCGAATATGGGTCGATATTACAACATTTGAAATTTTGAAACTTAGATGTTCTAATACAAACCCATTTAAAACAACATTGCAGGACATTCTAAAATAAAGAAAAATATCTAAACTAAGCTTTTTTATATTCCTGACTACATCTAAGAGAATTACTATACTCTAGTAAACTTACTTGAGCAAGGCAGAAGAGGTGAATGGATCTTCTAGCTGTTGTCACATCAAAGACAATACAGAATGCTGTGTCTCTCTAAGAGACTTCTTAAATTAATATTTCAAATATTACTGCAGGGATAGCTTGCACAATGACATAATTTCTTGTCATCTGACTCCTAGTTCCCAGCCCCAAAACAATCATTGATGGCAGCTTGTAGCTTTTAGCATCTACCTGTAAAAATACACAGACCTCAGGTCATTAGGCAGATGCTTGACGTCATAAAACAATTGGATTAATTCATATTTCAAAACTAGTAATTATTTCACTTCAAAGACAATACAGAAAACTTCTCAGCACAGACATTGTGTCTCCTTGCTGAAATTGAAAGATACCATCTTTTATGGCATAGCCATAATGTAATTTAATTTAGGTTTCTGAAGTTAACCTCCTGTATTTCAGTGTATACTGTTAAAATATATACATTAAAACAGTTACAATAGTGCATGTACATTTCTGTTCTGTTCCAGTAGGGATCACTGTGTATCCATTTTAAACAGCACCTTACAAAAACCTTTTCAACACACACTTCTGTAACAGCAGTTTGATATACACATGACAGACAGTTCTAATACAGTTGTAACACAAGCATCTTATATAAATCATTTTGATAGTCACCTATGACATATTAAGTATTTAGAAACTTCCAGACAGCTTTGCTGGCAGTATCTCCCTTTGTCATACTTCTTTATAAATCATGTTAATATTCACAAATGACATAAAATTATTTACAGAATTCCAGATAGCTGTGATGTCAGTATCTCCTTTGTCACAGGGAAAATGAACAAGAAATGATTACACTGAAGTCCGCTATTTCAGATGCTATTTTTGCTATTACTGGGGATTTACTATTTTATCAGTTTGAGGAACATTTTAACAATATTTTTACAAGGTAGAGTGGAAGTTAATACCTTTAAGGGAAAGGAAAATCATTAAACTTGAGAGATGACCTTACCTATCAAAAACGGATTGCATAGCCTAAGCTAATGAGCCCATGATCCAGAACTGCTTGTGAATTGGAAGTGAAAACAGTTAATAACAATACACCTGATGAATATTTAGATTTTTCTAATCAGTCTTTCTCTTTGGAACAAAAGCCTTTGAGATGGCTAAAGAAACTGGCCAACAAGCAAGATGGAAATTTAAAAAACCTTGTTATTTCAACCAGGTACACCAGAATTAGAGGTGATAAAACCGATGATTATTTCCAGATTTGGAGAGTGGCCTTGACAAGAGAGGTACTGTGTCTGTTTCTTTTTATTTTAATTTTAAGATTTTTTAATTTTACAGACCTATCAAGCAGTCCAATGCATCATAGCCTGTTTTGTCAAAGTCTTTAATTTTATTTGTTCTGGAAGGGTCAATTTGCCTGACACCTTGGTTGATCTAAAGGTTTTTGTTAGAAAACTGAACTTACAACTTTTGCTTGGGGACCGTGATTTACTGACATTGTAACACAATAAGTTGCAATTTAAAAGAAAGAGTGCATACAACATCTATCCCTTCATCCAGTCCTACAGGGTTTTGAAAGAAGATGTGAGAAGGAAATTAGGTGTTTATTGAATGGAAGGGGGAATTGCCACTTCCGCAATCTATATCACAATGAGAAAGCTATTTTGGATGAGTTTGCTTCTAACAAAACTATCCATTTTATAAA
This sequence comes from Protopterus annectens, assembly GCF_019279795.1. Lineage (NCBI taxonomy): Eukaryota > Metazoa > Chordata > Ceratodontiformes > Protopteridae > Protopterus > Protopterus annectens. The sequence continues at coordinate 1,331,866,034 of NC_056731.1, read as the reverse complement.
ACCAGAAAAAGGCGGTGCTTTGTTTTGAATGGATATGGTTGATTATTACAGAAGGATGAATTCCATTTCAGTTGATACTGACTCGTATAAAGTGGTTTCTATCAATGAAATAGCAATGGCTTATAATATGATTTATTTGCATCCTGATGAATTACTAATTTAAAAGATCATTTCCTTTGAATTTTTCCAGGGTTGATAACCCAATTATTTCAAAAGGTTTTGGCATTCCCAAGATTAGGTCTATTAACAGTTCACCTCTATGACTGTTTGTACCTGTTGGAGATTCCATTACTGAACCCTTTGCCAAATGTATTGCTTTGAAATTAAAGAACTTGTTAGGCAGTACTCAGCACAAATTAAGAGATTTGTGGGGCTTTCTTGATAAACTTAGGAATACTTGTATCGATAATTACTGTTTTTTGGTTCTTATGGATATAAAGAACCTATCTTCTGTCATACCACATGGCCTAGGGTTAAGGTGGTTGATTGACATTATGACACAACATGATGTACTATCTGATGTGGACATTAGGCTAATACATGCTTTTATGGATATTGTTCTTCACAACAGCCTTATTTTTTTATGGTGAATACTACAAGCAGACAAAAGGAGTAGCAATGCACGAGTCCCTATTTAGGAAAACTCAGTTTTGGATTGGTGGGAGACTGAGATGGTGTTTAAAATGCATAATTTTGGGAGTTGCCTTGTATATTACTGTTATCTAGATGATATTTTTAATTTGGAAGGAAGCTCTACTGCACCTTAATGAATTTATTGGGGAGCTGAAAATGACAACTCCTTTTAAAGAAGTGTCTTTTGAGTTTTATAAAGAGAAAATCCATTACCTCAACATAAACATTTTGAAGGGTTATCATGGTAATTTTGAAACAGAGATTTACAGAAAACTCACCTACAGTAATTCTTTTTTGCACTATAGGAGTGGGCACCCCATGCATTAAAAAAGGGAGTTAATTAAGAGTCAGTGCATTAAGATCTCCATGCTAACATCAAATCACGAGCAGTGTTTAACTGAGCTAGAAGTCCTAAGGGATATGTTTAGGGAAATGGGTTACTCTGATGATCTTCTTGATGTCAATATTAATAATGTGCTTGATTCAAGAAAAAGTAGGCTTGGCCCCATTATTCAGATGGGTATACAACACAATGTGGGGCTATATAAAAGCACTGGCTCCAATTAACATATGGTTCTTCACTATTCTATTGACTCTGGTAGCATTAAGAAGGTAGTTCAAAGAAGTTGAATACTTTGGAAGGGATTAATAATTCTAGTATTGTGTTCTTTGAGTACCCTATTTCTATTTTTTTTAATAAAAATTGGAGAAATATTAAAAAAATATCTTGGAAAAACCTATTACATATTGCTCACACTCCTGAAATAGTATATTTAAATATGATAATTGTAATCAGCGCACGTTTATTTATGCCGACGAGGATGATGAGATTCCTGATTATATTAAGAAATGGATCAAGCCTGGCCATTATAATTGTAGGTCTGGGAAAATTGTTTATATTGCACAATGCTGTTCTTGTGCTACCTTTTAATACAAGTGCACTGGCCAGGCATTCTGTAACTTGTAATAAGGTTTTCTAAAATTCCTTTTCCTATATTTTGTGGGGACTGGAGAAGCAAGTTGTTATATTCAGACATGACGTGGCAGCTATGGCTTAATGCTGCAACATTTCCAGGTCTTAATAACTTTATTTTTATTAAAAGTGAACTTAAGAAGCAGGTAATTATTATTTAAATTGTCTTTTGCAATGTTTTTATTATAGTGTGTATTTAAATTATGTTTTACAATGATTCTTAACAAAGTGCCTTCTTTATTTAGGAATGATATATTGCTTTGTGTCTTTACATTTTTAAAACAGTGTATCAGTTATGGATCTGTACTATTTAAATAGGTAGAACTGCTTTACAAATATGAGTCTGAAGAAGTCCCATTATAAGGGGGATGAAAGTGTTTAATCGACTTGGATTTGTTATTTTTTATTAAAGTTTTACTGTTGCAGTTTTCCATGAACTGGTAATTTCTTTTGGGGATAAATGTATTCAGGTAATATAATACTTTGAAGATCCTAGATAAAAAATTATGTTAATGATTTTCCAGTTCTAAATATGATCTCATTGTCACACATTCTATGGTCTCAGCACCCCTAGAACTTCTCATAGAATTATACTACATCCTATGTAGTTCATTTCTATTGACTGCATGCTCCGAGAAAGATAAGCCTTGCTTGAGTAATAGGGTTTTGTCTCTACTTGTTCTATGTTCCTTGTTTCTAAGCCTGTCATAGATTCTTTAATGGTAGCCTTGCTGTTTTCCAACATTCTTTCTTGTCATAGAGATGTTATTGAGGAAGCAAATTACCCTGGGAATACCTTCTAATTATTTGTTCATTGCCTGCTGCCAAACAGTAACCACAGATACAAATCTAAAAAGGACTTGGATTATATCGAAGTAGTCCCTTATATGTGTAATGGGATTCATTACATAAAACTGAACTATAAGCCATCAGAAAAAACTCAAAAACTATCAAAACTTCACAGCAAAAAGTGATCTCACAGTGAGAGAGAAGTCCCAAAATACACTAATCAGCTGTAGGGTGCACTGTAAAGGGAAGAAGCATGGGCTGAAACCCAGATGTCCAGGAACAACTAGACTCATGCAGCAGAGCAGCCAGTGAGGGAGGGAGGGTGGCAGTGAGGAGTTGATATAATCTCAGCTATCCTGATGGGAGGAAGGTTTTGTGGCACTCTGCAGTACAGGTAAACTGCAGTAGAATCTAATTCATATGCTTACCAGAGTAGTGCACTGATCAGTATTCATCAAATTCAGGCTCATGTCAAATACAAATGTTTCACAAACAAAAAATACAGAAAAGTAAGCAGTAACACAGTAGGTCAGACTAATTACATAGAATGAAAGTTTTACATTGCAATGAATATAATAAATCCCAAGTTCATCAAAAGCAAACAAAAAGTATGAGAATGGATCCCACTCACTGATAATTAGACCTTTCAGGATGCTGAAATAGTATGTAAAGAACAATATAAAAATGTAAGGCATATGTCTAATATTCTGAAGGCTTCAGTCCTGAAACAGTAAAGAAACAATTTGGTTAATTGAGCTTTAACCTCCATACTTAATAATACATATCAAAAGTAATTTGTTGCCAGAGCTTTAGGCTGAAAGAAGAAACAGTAAAGCGTGTACGTGTAAAGAGTGAAAGATTTTACAGCTGGATGGGAAGACAAAATATTTCTTTAGAGCATGATTTCTCTGCAGCTGGCTGGGTGGCAGAAACAGATGACTATATTATATTTCTGTAATGCATGCATTAGGCAATGCTAGTATTCTTTATGTGTCTAAGAACGCCCTTATCTCTTGGATCCTGTATAATTCTTTGGTTATACATGCCTGGAAAGGAATGGGGTAATTAAAGAGGCTTCAGCTAATGATACTAAAGAAAGCATGTTGCTAAGATGTGAGTCATCAGGTTAAAAAGGCACAAACGTGTGTGTGTGTGCTTGTGTGTGTGTGTGTGTGTGTGTGTGTGTGTGTGTATGAATGTTTGTATATATGTAAATTTATAGAGAAAGAGAGAGATATAAAAAGAGAGAATACATTATTTGAAAGCAAATAGTTATAAAAACAAGTGCATGCCATGCTATAACTTGCTTTAACTAGGTAAGAGCCTGAGGCAACATGATACAGTGTATCTTTTTAAACTTGAGCTTTGCATTCCACTTGATGAAAGTAGAAGCTCAAACACTGACACTAAGGCAGGGCACATATCATTAATCATTGCAAAATGTTGTAGCTGTGGTGGGTGTGTATGTATATTAGTAAACTTGAAAGTCACTGGAAAAAAAACAGTGAATATTACATGATAGAGCATGTGATGGTTTTATTAAACAAAGATCAGATATTTATATAGGAGTAAAATATATAGGGGTGAAATTATGGATTAGAAAGATGAATCTGGAAAGTATACATTGTAAACTGACTTCAACAATGCAATTGCAGAAAACATATTAAACAATAATGATGTCATTACTCAATGTTTGTCTCTAAGGGAAGAATGAAGCCAGCCGTTTAGTGGCTAGCTGAAATGCAATGAAAGATGAGATGGAGACATGTTTATTCAGAACGGTTAGTAGATAAATACATACAAATGTTTCAAGCATGGGCATTAATGCCGTTCTAGCTTGCTAATATACCAAAAACACGTGTTCCCATAATAAATGTCCAGGCTGTTCTTAAAAATATCTAAACAATTACTTGCTTTAATGTAATTTGGTAGTCTGTTCCAAGCATCAGCTACTCTGTCAGAGAACCAATTAGTACACTTCTCATTCCTATAGAATCTTCTACATAGGCTGTCTGATGATTCTCTAGTACTTTTTGATAACCCCAAACATTCCCAGAGGTAGTTGTCCCTAAATGCCCTATATACCTGAATAAGATCTCCTCTTAAATATCTATCTATAAGAGACACTGTACAAATTCAGATATTTTAGTCTTTTATAATAACTTAGATTTTCACATTCATGGATGCTCTTGGTATATTTCCACTGTACTCTTTTCAGTTTATTCATGCTTGTTTTCCTATAGGGTTTCCATATTGTTATTTCATACTCAAGTTTGGGTCTAATGTAACTAACAAACAAAGATGGAGCAACTATGAAGTAGGTATATATACATCTGGGATGTGGGGCACTGGGGGGCTTAAGATAAAAACGTTCACCCTTCTGTCTTTTGGGTATTATTTTTCAATATTTTGGGTCATCAGCTTTGTGGAAGTTGGTGATTCATAGTAGAATCATTTTATTGATAGCAGAGCTTTTTTGTCTTTTGCAATATTGAAGGATATGGAAAATATTACAAAGCAGGATATTAAAATAATTAAAATTGCTGTAAAACTTGTGAAGGTTATTTGAAGAAAATAGAAAACTGAAAATAATCCCATTTAAGGGAGAATATTGGCCTGCAGTACAAGAGTTCAAGCACCGTGAACTAAGTATTTAGAAAAAGTATAAAAAGTGGAGAAGGGAGCACCGTGGTAAAAGGTCAATTACATCATCAGTGTGACTATAAAACGTGGAGAATAAGTGGGATATTTGTGGAATCCTCTCTCATCCTTTAAAACAAATTCTGGCATGAAGCACAGAAAGACAATACAGCAGGTGGGAGCATGGTCAGGTGCAGGTAGCTCAACATGCAAAATCACTATATACAATATGGATACAAATATAACAAAACAAAAAAGTTTTCTGAAAGTTGTACACCTGCTGTATAGTATAGAATAACTGAAAAACTGAATGGTAAAATTGGTGAGAGAACAAATGTTTACTGGGCATAAAACAGAAGGTACTTGTCATCTGTTTTTCATTTCTTTTGTAAATGCAGGACAGGACATTCCAGGAACATGGATGTAAAAGGATGGAACAAGTCTAGGGAAAGGACATGAAAAGTATAAAGTATGTATACTAAGCCAAGAGGTGAGTAAAGAAGCACTGTATCACTTATGTTAATTATTGTTTATAATAATGCCTGGTTAAGAAGTTACTTATAAAATAATAAAATTGCCTGAATTTAAATAATATGACTAGCTGAAAAATTATAGTATCCAGACTTTGCTCAGTGTATCTGTCTCATCACTTTTCATTCATCTCTCTTTCTCTCTCATTTCTCATTATCCCCCATCCCCCAAACCAAATCATTCAAGTAAGGAAACCTCTGCAAAAACCTTCTCCAAAGCCACTTTATGCTACTTAAGTCAGAAGTGACAAACTTCGTGGCACCTATGCAGATGGGAGCTGAAAGGTAGACTGCTGAATCCTTCACTAAGGTACTGTACGAGCACATCCACTCGTGCATGTATTGTGCCATCCCAAATAGAACCAAGATGCTCTCCTCCAAAAAAGGAAGCCAATATGGTGTCCCCTGCCATAAACAAACTATACAACAGAAGGAAGAAACTGTTGCAGAAAAGAGGAAAATCCCAGGATGCAAAAAACTCCCTTACCAGCCTCAGTAAGAAGCTGAAATCCCTCATAAAATCCTCCAAATCTAGTTATGAAAATAAAATTGCCAAATATTCCAAAGACAGCTGCAAGGCATTCTATAGTTATGTCAAGAATCTAAATGGCAATGCTCAGATCTGCTCTGAGCTACAAGAGAATGGCTTTAAATATGCCAATATCCTGGCAGATCGATTTAGTACCAGCTCCACCCCCCCCACCCCCTAAAGGGCCCATCTCAATACCAAAAGATTGCCAAATTCCGGTAATCACAGCACACAGGTAGAACTTGCACTCTCCAAAGCTAAGAATACAGCATCCATGGAACCAGATGACATCCCGGGCTGTGTACTACATGGACTACAAAATGAACTGGCACCTCACCTAAGTGTCATGTTTAATCATAGCCTCACCTCAGGCTTCATGCCCACTGAGTAATGCACAGCTACAGTTATCCCACTCCACAAAGGGGGATCCACCTTGGATCCCGGGAACTACCGTCCCATCAGTCTGACAAGCCTGATCTGCAAGGGCATGGAACACATTATCATGGAACTTATAAACAAAGACATTGGCAACCTTCAAACACTGGACCCCACCCAGTTTGGGTTTGTGAAGGGCCGATCTTGTCTCCTGAACATGATTGCCTTCTTTGAATCAGTCTCCAGAGCTGTGGACAAGGGTAAGGTGGTCCACACAGCCTATCTGGACCTCGCCAAGGCCTTTGACACCACTCCCCATGCTAGAATCATAGATAAACTTAGTAATCTGGGCATAAATCCCTATGTCACTCAATGGGTTGCCAACTGGCTTACTGACAGAACCCAGACTGTAAAAGTATCCGACTCCAAATCCAGCTCCAAACAAGTGACAAGTGGAGTACCTCAGGGTTCAGTGCTGGGACCACTCTTGTTTGGCATCTACTTCTCTGAAGTACAGGCCATCACTAAGGCCTCTGGCTAACAAAGTTCGCAGATGACTGCAAACTGGGAGCCATTACTGAATCTCCAAATGATGTGGATATTCAACAAAAGGGCCTTACAGAAACAGATGCTTGGTGCCAGAGCCATGGGCTCAAGCTTAATGCCAAGAAATGTATAGTTATCCCCTTTGGGAAAAACCATGTACCCATGAATTACCACATAGGTGACAGTACACTAAGCACTGAAAGTGTGATGAGAGACTTAGGGACACAGGTGGACAGTGGTCTCACCTTCGATAACCACATTGCCACAACAGTCAGGAAATCCTTCTATGTGGCACACTTCATCACTAAGGGCTTTTCATCCAGAAAAAAGGAGGTAATTGTCCCACTGTACTCATCCCTCATTAGACCCATTATAGAGTACAACGCCCCATTTGGTATGTAACTCACAAGACATCTGCAACAGCTGGAAAGGCCACAGAAATATCTCACTAAACGAATCACAGGCCTAAAGCAAATGGCCTATGCTGACCATCTACAAAAACTCCAGCTATACTCTGGCATATCGTCTCCTCAGAGGCGATCTCTGCTTAACATACAAGGCTATGTCAAACCCTGAGCTGTTGGCAAGCTCCACTTAAAGAAATCTCAATCCCTCAGAGCCACATGCTCCAGGGATCTAAACCTTGTCACCACAATGAACAAAACATGTTGGAGGGATATGTTCCTGACCCAGAGACTCCCCATACTCTGGAATAGACTGCTCATACATGTCAACCAGAGTGCCTCCTTGGCCCTCTTCAAAAGGAACCATGACCATTGGATGGGAAATAGGAAATTCACCCTGGGGATCATGTCAATTGCCCTGCTAGACAGGGGTCCAGGGAAGTAAATATTGTGGGAAGAAATATCTGGGGTATTGTTTGGCTTGGCTTGTATAGGCCCTAGGGTCGATAGCCTAGTACCAACCTATGAACCTATGAATCTACACACACTTTTCTGTCACTAAATGCATGTATCAGTTTACCAGATTAGTAGATAAGCAATCATCACTGAAATGTCTTTTTTATTTTCTTCTTCATGGGCACATAATGTGGTTCTGTCTTTCCTGAAATCCTGGAAGCATCTTGTTTTATTCCCTATAATTTCATCTGACACAGACTGGACACATGCTTTTGTATTTAAACATGACTTATGGACAGTTTCTCCATTCTTCAGAATTATGCCCAGAACACAAAAGTAGAACAACAGTGGGCCAGATTCCAAAAGAGTTGTGCTTATTGTAAGGCTGCTTTGATTTAGAATGACTTGATCTCAGTGTAAGTGATTTACTTTGGTGTAAGATCTATCCATTAACAGGCTTACACTGGGGGCCGGATTCCAAAAGACCTGTTCTCAGTGTAAGTGGTCAATTATACTGAGAGCAGGTCTTTTGGATTCGGTCCAGTATGTATGATACATACTTGCAGATGCCATAGATAACATTACAGCTAATCTGTAGAGCAGTCTGTAAAAGTGTAAAGTAGCACACTATACACAGATTGTATAGATAAAGAGAACTAATATAACCTCTGCTAACGAAATCAACATAAAGAAGGAAATGAACATCTGCACTACGGTGCTATATTTCTGTCAATATGGGCATGCTGTCACTGTTTGGCATTAACATACGTCATAGGCATAAAAAACAAGCGGTGGTGGTGCTGCGGTAGCATTGTCGCCTCACAGTTAGACGTTGCCCATTCGATTCTCAGAGCATCTTCTGTGTGGTGACATATGCGTGAATGGGCGTTCCTTCGTTGAAGGTTGTACATTAGGCCCGGCAAGCCAGTAAGTAAAAATCTACTGTCAATCATTAGCGGACCGGAGTTCCGCTGTGGCGACCCCTAAAAGGGAAAAGCCGAAAGACACAACAACAACAACATAGGCATAAAACAAGGAGCTCCTGACTAACATGCTAAATATTCCCATTTATGGACGATATCAAGAACTCCTGTGTGCAGCACTTCTGTTGGACAACTGATTTTACATGTGCACACTTTTAGTAAAAGCAAATATTAATGAGCTACGCATCCTGACATACTGAATTTTGTGAATTAGCTAGTTAAGAGTCTAAGTAGAAAATATCAGTTAATCAACTGAAGTAGCAACAAAGTGTGCAAACAAAAAATGTTCTGTGAATAAATAATAAGTTCCACTAATACATTTGCAATCAGCAAATTGATGTTAAGGTATACTATTCAACATTATTTAGGTGGTAATGGCCAGATTATTTGACCTACATGGGAACAAAAAGATTTATTGTTTGAAGAGAAAGCTTTTTGCTCACTTGTATCTGACTTGGAGTGGTATCATTCTAAGCCTAACATAATTAGCATAAAATTTCATACTATTTTTGCATTCTCTTTTAGGCAGGACATATGTTTTGAAAAGCAAAAAAAATCTTTATGTACGGGTGTTAACCTATAATATGCAGCGTGACTGTCTTTGTGTGTGTGTGTGTGTGTGTGTGTCTGTCTCTCTCTCACACACACACACACACACACACACACACACACACACACACACACACACACATATTTCTATATATGATGATTACAGATTTTTTTATTTTACACTGCAGTGTCCTAAAAGATTTGCTGAAACAAGAGCATTAATAAAATCTCATTTGCTATCCTGACAGCAGTCTTTTATCATTGAACTAAAACACGCAACTAATTTTACAACTAGACTTACAAAACTTTCACTGTCTGACACAGTGCAGCTTTCTAAAGAGAACTTGCAGTACTATAATGAAGCTACCATCATCTGTTTAAAAATTAGACGTGGAGCTAAACTTCACAAAGCAGTAACAGTTTGGACATATTCCATTTTTCATTGCATTTCAATATCAATGGTTTTATACTCACCAAAGTAAGTAGTAGCAAACAGACAGCTTTTTTCTCAGTGATCCTGTACATTGCCGAGCTGCGTTTTCTTGCTATAATAACAAACCCTTAATTCTCGGCTTTGTGACTGAGCTGTTCCCTTGTCATTCACCAAAGAAAATCTTTTTTATGATATTAAGCCATTTAATGCTTGAAATGATCTGGTTAGTGCTTTAATATGGACTCTGGCACTTTTGAGTACCATTTAATATAGTCTGTCTACTAGAAATTGCCTCCAAACCACAGTTTCTTCATCTGGAGCCTTGACAGTCTAGTTTGATAGTATACTTCTTGCAGTTAACAGAGGTATTTTAATCTTGCTGGAGGCCACACCCATTCCTTACTGTATCTCAGTAACTAGATCTTTAATTGATTCTGAGCCCAGTTAAAACATAAAAATGAAATGTTTTAAAAGAAAAAAAAATTCTGAAACCAGTAATTACACATTCAAAATGAATTAATCAGAAGAAGGTATGGTGGTGTTTGTACTGGCATGTTTAGCTTACCTAGATTGCATAAATCTTAGACTCTGTGGTAATAATTTTTAATAGCATTTATGTAAATAGTTTATGTCTTCTTATTGGTTATGTATGTATTCATCTTAACATTTAATTATATTTTTAATTACTTCCATGTTATGCGTTGTATTCATTAAACAATGATGCATTTACAAGCACCTTGCCTTTCTTTTCAATAAAAGGCAGAGACTATTTTATCATCATTTTTTCTAAACAGTTATCTGCAAAATGTAATTTTTATGACTTAGGCCTGTTACCTTGAAGACCTGTAGAAAAAAAAGAAACGAAAAGGTAGCTCGTAAAGGATTATTGCAAACTATACAATAAAATGCACCATTCAAATGTGTGCATACTGATTGGACAAATAAATCTGTGCGCTCATTGTAAAATAAGCTATACCAACTGGAAGAAGTTCCACTGGTTCACCTTTTCTGTGCTGCTAGTGAAGAAATTACAAAAGCAATTAAAACTTTTTGACATGAATATGTTACTCTGTATATAAAGTAAAAACAGAAAGAAAAAAACTCACAAGTTTTATGTCAGAAGTGCCCATAGCAGATTATTTAATGACTTCATTCCTCAGTTATGTGCCAGAAAACAACTTGTAGAACCCTTCACCATAAAAACAGAAAAAAAAAAACCCCGTATCAAAGCAAACATCTAAGTACACACATCTATAACTATCTATCTATAGAGAGGACAGTTGGAAAAAGGGGAGAGAGCAGATAAGGGGAAAAGAAAAGGAATTAAGATGGCTGTGCTGTGGGAGGTTTGAGAGGATGGATTTTTTTTTTCTTTTTTGGGGTATAGACCCACTTTTTCATATTTATAATGAAAGATGGAGAAAGAAGAGAAGCAACGTGTGTATTATTGACAGAGAAAGAGAGAGGAGGAGAATAAGGGTATTGACATTAACATATAAGGCAGGCAAGAACACTGTCTTGGACTGACAATTGGAAGGGGAGACAGACATGCAGATGGACAGAAAGAAGATGACAATGAGACTCTTACAGTTAAGAACACCATGGTCTAGTCAGCTTCACTTTGTTCCCTGCCCTGATGTTCCTGGGCTGGGAGACCTTGATGTTAACAGGGTTGTGGCTTACCTATCTTTTCCCGTACAAGTACAGCCTAGGTTAGCAAATATGTTTCTAGAGGTGTGGAAATAAGAATAAAACAAAGAAAAAGATAAAGGAGATGGTTACTGTCTGTGCAGAGTACTTCAGATTCTTATCTGCAGCTGTTGCACTTGAAACCGTAATTTGTATAATCTTTCCCCACCCGCATATCTGTTGCTGGGCCGAGTACATAGCTAGAAATGTTTTCATAGTTTTGGTTGGTACCCCCACCTCCACCCAGCCTAACACACACACACACACACACACACACACACACACACACACACACACACACTCTCTCTCTCTCTCTTTCTGTCTCTCTCTCTCTCTCACACACACTCTCTTTCTGTCTCTCTTTCACACACACACACACACACACACACACACACTCTCTCTCTCTTTCTCTCTCACACACACAATCGGAAATGTAACCAAGCTGTTAAATTGTAGGAAGTTGGATATTTGAAATTAGTTATAGTCTTCCATGGAGGTAATTAAAAGATCCATCCTTCAATACAAAATGTCAAATGTGCCTTTAGAAAAGGAAGGAGTACATTTCAAGAGAAATTAACTTTTTGCTGGCAGTTCTCAGCTTCTGCAGTGGATACATTCAGATGATTCAAATGATGATGCAAATACATTTGGTGGGGGGTGGTGACTGCGGTATTGGTCTACTTACCCGCGGTAGTGGTACTGCGGTAGCGTTGTCGCCTCCCAGCAAGACGTGGTCCCGTTTGATTATCAGCTAGAGCGTCTTCTGTGCGGAGGCATGCATGAACGGGTGTGCCTTCGTTGAAGGTTGTGCGTCAGGGCTGGTAACCCAGCACGTAAAAATCCACTACCAAACTTTACCGGACCGGAGTTCCGTTGTGGCGACCCCTAACCGGGATAAGCCAAAAGACACAACAACTGGTGAAAAACGTTGGTGCTATGCCAAATTTAAAGATAGCCAGTTGCAGGAAGATGAGAGTCTTGAAGGCGTTGCTGTGGCTAAAAACAGGTTTCTAATGTTAACAGTTATCTGAACTGAGTTTTTCCATTGACTGTATGCTTCCTTTGTAATCGGATATTGTAATATATAATATAATAATAATATAATATAATTGTAATATATGCATGTTATTTCATTGAGATTTTAATCAGCACACCTGCAAAATATGACTGATCAAGAGCACAAGCAGTACCGTTTGCACTGCAACTAACCTTATCAGTATGTAGATACTCTGCATCCGAACTTCATAAGTCATACAGAATCTGAAACTTTTTCAGTTTTGCCATTTTAAATGCCTCTGGGCAGAACATTTTTGTGAAGGTTGTCAGAAAGTGAAGATTAAAGCAAATAAGAGTTAGGATCAAAACAGAAGTAGTAGGCTGGTACAATTGGATACTGGATATTACAGTGACATCTTCAGGATTAGCCACTGAACTACTAGTAAAGAGGGAATCTTTTTGTGGCACTGCATGTGTGCATGTGATTCACCGCGTTTATGTAGAAACATCATGTTTAGGTAACATTCAGTACCTCAATGTTAATAAAGTTGCTTACTGCAGACTGTGGTATCTTCCATTGCAAATGCTCAGGGCCAAGATGCAGGCAGCGTTGCTGCATTTTAATAAATTATCTATAAAAAAATAAAAACAACGTCATTCTGTTTGCCCCACCCTTCCAACATTCATTCATTGGCGTACATTTCATTTCAATGTACACATTCTCACACATAGCTCATCTGAACAATTTGTTATACACACAAAAATGGAAATGAAAAACAAGTACTACAAAACTGAAAGAGGGAATTAGCACTGTCATGCATGGAAGTATATTTTCTTTTTGTTTTACTGATGTTGAACTCCTCATTCAAATACATGAAATAAAACTGATTACACTAAGAAATGGTAAGGTTGTAATAATTACTGCAAAACTTGTACCTCTAGGAAAATATGCTACACCGTCAGGGAACAAGGCATAGGACTGACAGTTTTACAACTGAGGGAAAAATACATCCTTGTAACTGCTTAAGAAATACAGAAAATATATTTTTGGAAATGGGGGGGGGGGGGGGGCAAGCAGGAAAAGTGAGCAAAGATATGGAATCAAGCTGTGACTGACATAAAAGCTATAGGAGTAAGGAAACATACCTTGACATAGTGTAGGAAAAGAGTTAGACAGGGTGGGCTGTACAAGGACAGAGGTAGCCAGAATGCAATTGCCTGTAGTAGCACCAGCTGTACTGGGATTTCTACTGTCCAGCCTTTAACACCTGATGAGGATTAGTTCTTTTGTTTACAAGACAAAGGCTATGACGAAGAAGAGGAGAGCGCACTGTTTGTTTATGGTGGTGTGGAAGCCTCTGATTTCATAGACCTGCAACAGCCTGATTTTTGCTGGTATTAGTAACTTAAGGCTAAGTGTACTTGCTATGGTCGGTAACTGTGTACATATAATTGAAATGTCTCCTCATCAGATACTCCAGTAACATCAGCTTTAGCACCACAGCACACAGCATGTGGTAAGAGTGGACATTATAAACTTAATAGTAAATCATATGTCTGTCACCCATGACAATAGCTCCATACTTATTTCTTAACAGTGTCAGCACCAGAAAATTATGTGATGTGGTGCACAATAGAAGGCTGACAATGACAGCAGAATGACTATCAACGATGATATCATTACTGTCATATTCATGACACAGCCTCAGGACAGTGGCACGCACTCAAAAAGTGTACTGGCAGGGCCCATCACCATGTAAGGGTAACATACTCTGCGTAATGAAGAAATTACATTACGAAGAGGGAAAGAAACACCATTTAGCTCAACACTTCCTTCCTTTGCACAAGCTGTACCCTGGAGGAAGACACAACCTTGTCTTATGTATCATTATTCACTGGCACACCTGTACACAGGGGACGCCAGGCAAAATCATATTTTACAGCTAGCCCCAGAGACATCCAAGGCTTTGTCTACCAGCAGTAGATGTACAGTGACATAGTTCAGGACCAGGCTACTACCTCTGACAGTCAGTGCCAGTGAAGTAATTGATAATGCATCGAACTTTGGCTCAGACAACAGTAGGTTCAACTTCTGACTAGCTTGGTTGATATATTTTACAATCATTTTTTGAGCATCTTCCATTCCCTTCCAATGCTCAAAGCAAATGCTTCTACTAGTCAGCAGTGCTGATGCATATGTACTTGCCTCTAAACCCCCTGATGCACAGCAATCAAACTTGTATGGCTTTCTAAGCGTCACGCTATTGGACATTGAAGCTACCACATTCCCTCTGCAAATGTGCCACCTTTCAGAAGGAGCTGGTCTTCTAATAAATTCTCTTTCTCTGATAGGCTGCTCTCACCTATCTGGCAGAGAATTCTCCTACTTATCTTTAAATCCAGTGTAGATGCCTGGATTGATGACCACAAATTTTCACCAGGAATATATGGAGAAAGTCTACTTAATGGGGGACACTGTTAGTCTTCCACCAGTAGTGCGTGATGTGGCTGAGCTTCTTGATGGCCTCCTTTGAACATCAGTTTAGGAATAAGCTATGATCCTATGAGATGGTTAGCACACTACAGGGTTTATGTGAAATTCACCAGTACAGGGGAATGGAGGAGACCAAGGACAATGGTGTGATGAACCCCCTGCACAATATGGTTGCACACATGGCATCAGTGTCAGTTTCTATTCACACACTAGTAAAGAATTAACAGACACAAACTGGGAACACCTCTGCTTGTGGACAATTCCACATGCATGGTGAACAAGTAAACAATACACTACAGATGTCAGATATTCATGTGAATTCCAAAAATACAGACCTCATCAAACTTCCACATCAGTGGGGTAGAACCTTTGAGTCAAAATCTAGGTACGACACCTATGTTAGGTCCATGTCAAGAGGTTCCCTTGCATCCAGTGTAGCCTGTCTTTACCTCAACTCAGCGTCAAGCTCACATGCTGGCACTTAGTTACGATCTATAAAACTGTCACCAACACAATCATTAGGAGACATTATATATGACACTTTCCAAATGCGGCACACATTTTGAAGTACTGTAACGTAACTTAATCACCAGAAAAATAATTTGCACAGTAACTTAGAGAACACAACACATCACATCATATCTCATCTGTTGGAAATGGCAAATATTGGACTTCCCTTTATAATCTTGAAAAAGAAAAGAAAAAAAAAAGGAAACATAAATAAAATTGAGAACCGCTATAGCAGTCAAACATTTCAAGATGAATAAAAAAAGACTTTGTCATATCACTTGTTGCTTTACAGTTCCCCAAACTTTGTCAGTATAATCAGCACTTGTTTACTGACCACTGTGCACTATACAAATCATGATGGCCATAACTATATGAACAAATCACTTATTCTATGATATGTAGAGAAATGTCTGCTGTACAATATAATTTTACCATTCAGCACTCCGTACACCTGACAGTTAACACCGAGTATTATTGTTGTAACTTTATACTGTCACAGAGTGACTGTCATAGCCCACTGTAGTGGACTAGGTGCTGCTGCTTTGCCTACATAGCTGTGTACAAGTGCAAGCTTTCCAAGACAGTTAATGTGATGCTGCCATCAGTTTTCTACCATCATTGTCATCACTGGTGGGACAAATGAAAGAGGGAACTGCAGTACCATTATCAGTTACTAACCAAGACAGTTGCACATCTGACCAATGTATGATCATCTTATGTACAGCGCAGTAAACAAAATAAAAGGCACTCCGTGAGGAACAAACCAAAGAGTACGAACCACAGTTTATTAACCGAGAAAATAATAAAATCAGAACACTAAATGCTTCACTGCGTTTTCATCATATACAGAAACTTCATCAGATTTGAAGATACCATACTATCAGACCATATTTAAATAGATGAACTACCCTAATAAATCAATTAATTCATTAGTGTTACAGCAGTATTGAGGTAGTTCAACTATTTAAACTGTGGTTCATACTCTTTGGTTTGTTCCTCCTGGAGTGCATTTTATTTTGTTTACTGGTTACTGAACCTTGGGCACACCATCCACCACATGTTTTTTTAGTTTGTGTACAATGCAGCCAGCCTTGAACATTCAGCATGCAGTATCAGACTCATACTGAAGGAAACCAACCAACTAATCCAGGCAAAAAAAAATAAAAAAAAAACAATCTTTGAGCAGGCCAGACACCTGTTCAGTGACTGTCAATGTCTGGGACAGGGCAGTGCTCATCAGCAGTTTCCTGCAGGTTAAGGACTGGTATTGGTAGCCAAGGTTTGAGTCGGTAACCAGTATCACCTGAAAAAGAAGACAGAGAGGCGACACATGAGGAAGGGGAGGATTACTAATTACTAGCTATCTTACTATATGGATTCAGAAATTATTAGGGTTAAGAATATAACAATACTGTGCACCTTACCAACTTGGTGACCATGAAGAATCCTACTATACAGGAAATGGCAGTATAGCATACTTATGTGCCATATGTGAGAATCATGGGCACTACCAAAATGCTAGGTCAATAGGTTGGTGATGCAGCCCCATGCATTACTCACCACCTGGCAGCTGATGGAATTATAGCCCTTCCTGTTATGGTACCTGTCACCCTATCATCCAAACAGGGCCTTTATAGCCCATTGGGTGCAATCTGCTGCACCAACTATTTCAAGAAAGCATGCCATTCTGTAGATGGTACAGGCTTGGATTTCTGGTGACACTGGACAATAGATATGCTCATTCAACTGGGCCAAGACTATATCATGGAATTGCTGCAATATCCTTTAGGCAGAAACCTGTATGGTACCCAGTTTGTCCCCTGTGTGTCTCTGAACGGTGTGTCCCCTGTTTGTCTCTGAATGGTCCCCATGACAAGTCTACTAAGGGCTATTCATATGTTAGTGTCCACAGGGGTAGGAGGGCAACATATTCCCCAATTCCCATTTGTGGGCTTTACAAGCTTAAGAAAGCCCTTCTTAAATCGACACTCTAAAGCTCTCTATTTACTTTGTTCAACAAAGTTCAGCTGGATTATTCTCTGCCTATATTTCCTTCTTCTTGGTCAGTGAACCACTGAGTGCAGTGGGTCTCCGTGTGGCAGAGACAAGCAGCTCAAAGCAGGAAACATTAAGGCTTGCAACAAAACCAAGCTTCTTTGCCAAATTCCGAAGTGACTGGAAAAGTCACAGATTCATTTCTTTATAACAGAAATGCAGATGGCCAAGTTGTGTATCAAAAAGCCACTATGAATCACAAGAGATGTGAAGATACCCTCATTTACAAAAGTAAGTCTCAACTTTTACACATTTACGCATTCTACTCATTTCCATCTCATTATTCCCTTGTTTGCATAAGACTTTCTAAATCAGTTTCCAACTGCTGAACATAAGACCAGCTTATGTTTTTGAATCGTGCTGAGCTTGCACTTGTATGCAGCCAGCACATACACATTTTTTTTAACAAACATATTGTTTTAAACGGGTCTATATTATATATTCAAAGCTTCAAAATTTCGAACCTCAAATGTTCGACAACATATGAGCGAAACTTGAAACCTTGAATATATAATAGTAAAAAAAAAAAAACTTACCTTAACTCTCTGAGCAGGAGTGAAGCCCCCATGCACCCCCCCCATTCCCCCTACTTAAATATACCAACTCTGAGACCGCACTTCAGTGCAGAAAAGGGAAATTTTCCCATTCTGCGAGTACGGAGCCGTTGCCTTTCACCTTCGAACTTTTCAGAGTTCGATCATATGGTGTCAACCATATGTCATATGTCAACCATATGACATTCGAACTTTGAAACGTTCGGCAATTTAATAGGGAACTGTTTTAAGCACCTTTATTAAATGATCACTTAAGACAGAGGCACACATACATTATTAGGAATGAAAACAAACTATATTAACATTTTTAAATGTATCTGCATTATACATTACATGCATGTTTTCTTTTTTGTAACAAATGCCATTCAGTCTAACAAAATTGCTCTGTTCCTACCATCCCTTAAACCTCAACCTCCTCCTGAACATTATTTTCATTTATTGTTTGCTCCTTCTCATTTCTAAATAATCCAGCTCTTCTATCTCTTTTACAATATCCAGTTCTTCAAATGAAGTTGGTTTAGGTGAGGATTTCCATTTTTCTAGTAATTGCTTTTTCAGCAGCCAACAAAATTAAACTTAATAAGGCTTTACAACGCCTACACAATTCATATCCTGAGTCCCTGGTTAAAAGAATCATTTCCTTAGTTAAAGCAATTTACTAACTCAATATTTCTGCACTTCCATGAAAACAACATGTAACCAGTTGCCTCTTTCTCCCTCATCACACCTTGAACATTTGTTATCTACCTGGTTAAAAATTCCTTGAAATCTGCTTATGGTATAAAAATACCTAGGCACTTTCAATCAATAATCCTTCTAGACTTTGTTGTATACTTGGGAACAGTATATATGACCTCTCATTGTTCATTTGTAAATTTCTTTCTAGTCTATCTTCCCAACTGTTTCCCACATCCTCTGATTAATTCTTAAACTTATCATGCAACATTTTTATGCTGTACTAATTATCCCTTTTTAAACAGTGTATTTTGCTCTAGATTTGACTAAAACTCTAACTCATTGCACTCTATTACATTTCCCTATCTAGTTATTTGTTCCCTCTATCTTTGTTCTTTTGACAGTTTTATCCAATAAATTCTAGCCCCTTTTGACTTTTTTTCTGAAACCTCTACTTGCAGTCATTCCTTTTGGCAAAATTCTCCATTCCTATGTTGGCTTATTTCTTAGAATACTTTCTATAACTTCATGAATATAATATTCTGTATGATTGTAATTATTCTTCTTATGGATCTGCATATGCAATCCCTCTCTCTCCTTATTTCTTGACACCCTCCTTCCCCCGCTTCACCATTATCCCTTTCCATTTTGATTATAACACTCTGCTTGGATTATGTATAATTATTTTAACCATATAGCTTTATAATATCCCTTCCAATCAAGTAATCCCAAACTACTTTGTTGTATTGAGAGAATCAGCTTAATCCACTTAACTCTTGCCATCCTCCTCACCATATAAATTCCTTCAGCTTTTTATTAATTATTGTCCACATCTTTGTTTCTGGTTAATAGAAGTGTGCCTGATGTGTGTATAAAACTAAAGGGACTAAAAACCATTTTCACTCCTTGTATCTTATTATCCATATCAACAAACAAGAGCTTCTAGTTCCCCAGTTTTTATGTTATCTTTTTTTAGTCTCTTCACACATATATTAAGCTGCCATAACAGAAGATTTTTTTTTAATATATAGTCATAAATACTTCATATTATTATGTCCCAATAGGTGCAGTGGTTAGCGTTGCTGCCTCACAGCAAGAGGTTCTCTGGTTTGATCCTCGGCTGGGGTGCCTTCTGTGCGGAGTCTGCATGTCCTCCATGTGGTCGCATGGGTTTTCTCTGGGTGCTCTGGTTTCCTCCCACATTCCAAAGACATGATGTAGGTGGATTGGACACTCTAAATTGGCCCTAGGTGTGAGTGCATGCATATGTGCACCTTCTGTGGAAGGTTCGGCACCAGGCTGGCAACTCGACACCATAAAACTCCACTGCCAATCATGAGCAGACAGGTGATCCGCTGTGGCTACCTCTAATTGGGAAAGGCCAAAATAATAATATTAAGAAGATTATTATGTCCCAATAAGTGCAGGTATTACTAAACAATTTCTGTGTGGGTACATAATTTACAGCTATAGTCCTTGTTTTACATTAATTGTATAGCTTGAAAAAAGATTTTCTTTGCCATTGGTACTGAATATAAAGCAAATAACAAAGTGGAAAGAGGACACACCTACAAATACATCCACTGTCCTACTCAACAAATACCAGCTTACTGTGTTGAATGCTTTCTCTGCATCAAGACCCAGCAACAACAGAGGTATTCACTTACATTCTGATTTTCTCTGGATCACCATTGCTCTTTTATTGCTGTCAAATGTTTGCTTTCTTCCATAAAATTGCACTGATCAATATCTATCAATTTTGGCAACACCCTTGCCATTCTTTGCCATTCTTCATAAAGATAAATTCTTTATAATTGTGGTTTAAAATTTAAATAGGTCTATATGAAGCTGAATCTGAAGGGTCTTTACACTCATTAGGTAATACAGCCACCACAGCTTTCTTCCAAGATGTTCGTGTTTCCTCTCCTTTTTAACTACTATTAAACACATATTTTAAATCTTTATCATTTTCTGCCCTCTTAACTTCCAGACTTCTATAGGAATACCATCTGTTCCTGGAGATTTCCCTACAGATTGATTATACATCATAGTTTTTATCTCATCTCCTCCTATCTGAACTATTAGCTGCTGGGCCTCATCTTCCTCTAACCTTATCATAATTAATTCCCTTTGATTGCCCCCCCATTCATTAAAGTATGCACCAATTCTACTTATATAAGGCCTGAACCCCACATATAAACTTTCCTTCCCTACCATCACATGGCTTAGGGTTTCAAAAATAAACTTCCAACTAACTATATTAAAATCTAATTTAAAATTCATAAGGACATTTACAGCCCTACCTCTTCCATACCTTTTCTTCCCATCCCAAACAGTCCAGTAGTAGTCCACAAATGGCTTTAGAAAAAATAACCCTTACTGAATTCCATATGACTATCCCCTATACTTTACTCAGTACCTGATATTACCCAGCTGCCAATATCTGTGCAAAAAGCTTCATGTCTTTATTGCAGAGACAAATCAAACAGACATTTGTAGGATCTTCCTCTTCAATTTCTCCCATGAAAGAACTGCCATCACTATTATTTTTGACATCACAATTTCAGCATATCTTTCATATAGATTATTCCACTGAATACAACCATCAAGTGGCTAACCACCTTCAGTCCTACTGTCTTATACAAATCAGTTTGGAATCCATCAAGCCCTCCTTGCACCAGTTTTATATATCTATACACAACTAACACTTCCTTGATGTTTTAACAGCTCATTCAGAAAAAAAATATTTCACCTACAGAGAATCCCCCTCATACTTTTTAAATTCATTTCATACTGAGGAGCATCTTATTCAACTGTCTGTTAAATTCCATTAGTCTATACCTGCCTAACTTGATCTTTCAATTTACACATCAGTAGCTTAGTCTGTGCCACCCTTCTCCCATCATTTTGCACCCTACCTATTTAGTTCTGTTTTTCTCTTTGTTTCCTTCAAATCTTTAACTTGGTCCTTTACCTCCAATACTTTATCTGAAATCATGTTCTTCATATTGATCACTGCTCCAGTAGTGTAAGCTATATGTGTTATATTCTGCTAAGGCTATAACAATTGGCCGGCTTCCAAAGGTTCAAGGCACCTTTCATGTACTCTTCAACTTTACTTTTTCTGAGAGAAAACTTACTTTTTCGGTGAAAATTAAATATATAATCTAGGCAAAGGTGTTTTTATAAACTGTCGTGTGACTTGTGCTGACATTTAAATGCGAGCTTCACTTTTTTACTTTTGTGGTAAAAAGTTGTTAACTTATTTTAAACTACCTTTTCTGTGGACAAGTCATTGTTATTTTTGGGTGTGGGGAAAGTGTTTGTTTATTTGTTTAGCATTTTGTTGACCAGGAAGGTCTCACTAGGACTGAACCTATTTTCAGTGGAGACCTGGGGAGAAACACTTCAGATGCATGTCTTTGGATTGTGGGAGGAAACCGGTGTACCCGGAGGAAACCCACGCGAACGCAGGGAAAGCATACAAATTCTGCACAGCACCCCAGCCGAGAATCAAACCAGAGAACCTCTTGCTGTGATGCGACAACATTATCAGCTGCACCACTGCTTTTCACAGTGTTTTATTGGATAAAAATGTTTTTTTTTACAACTTTATTTGTTTAGTGACTATTGCTACTTGGCTTCTTTGGCATCTGGAACCTTTTTGGAATTAGCCATGGAAGAATGTACTGGTTCTTTGTTTCTTCCTTCTTCCAGCCTCAAAAAAAGAGGACATTGTTGAACATCCTTTGCCACCATAGCTGGCTGCTAAAGTGCTTCAGGCACAGGTCATTGACTCTGCTGTGGCCAATGTTGATTCCTTGGACCACTCATCTTTTTCCATGGTTCCTACTGGAGTAGCCCTACAACCACCATAGACCAGGGATTAGACACATCTGAAGCTATTGGCGTCCCCTTAGTTGGTAAGGTAGATTATTAATTTATTAGTCTTAGCTTAGGGTTTAGTGCAGGCTATTGTCCCTTATTTTATGGCTATTTCTGGTAAAACAAATAAGGATTCTTCATTTTCTGAAGAGATACAAGAAGTTGAACCTCAAAATTATTTTAAAGGGACAAATGTGTTTTCACTATAGATTTCTGATTCAGATTCTGAGGAGAGTATGGCTTTGCCCAGTCCTTTTAAAGGATTCTCTTTCTCTGTGACTATTTCCAGAATGAATCAGTTGTTCCAGTTGGGCAACAGTGATGTTTCTCAATCCCTAAGAAAATACTATGATTTGTTACAACAGAAATTTCCAGAATTTACTCATTTTCTTCCTGTTCTGTCTGCTTTGGATGTTTTTGTATCAGCCTGCAGTTTTCCTGACATTCAGCCTGGTGCCCCCCAAAAAGCAGATAGATTATGTAAAGTACAGCAGACTTTTCCATTTTTATACCCACATGACTTATCCCTGATCTGACCCAGCAGCTATGGCTAGCTTCTGCTAAACATTTGGATAATAGTAATCCATTTCCTGATAAGAATGGAAAGGTTCTTAATAAGTTTGGGAAGTGCATCATTCTGCAATATTTGCTTTTAGAATTTTCACCTGTCAAGCCCATATGTTGACGTTTAAGATTGCCACTTGAGAGGATATGAGGGGAACTCTCCTTTGTGTAACTTAGTATTTTCTGTCACTTCTGTTTCTCAAGTGACTACCCACTGGTGAAATGTGCATGTGACTTGGCTGATGACACGTCCAGGGTTGCAGTCTTTGGAACTGTTATGAGGAAGTTTGCTTGGCTGCAGTCTCAAAATCAGCAAAAGGATGTCAGAATGAAAATTTGAATTCTTCCTTGCACAGAAAACTAGTTTTGCACCTTCTGCTGCAAAGGGAATTAAAAAGTGGGATGAGAGGGAAGCTGATTCAAGGGATCTCTCAGATTTTTCAGCTTTCCTTCTCTAAGTTTGTCAAGAGATTCAACACTTCTTCTATGCCTTTCAATAAAAACATAAATACCTAAATAGTTCCAGCAATCTGCTGTTAAGCAGATGTTTAAAAAGCAGTTGAAGGGAGGTTCCAAAAAGAAAGCAGAAATCTCCACCTCGAACAAAGGACAGTCTAATAAATCTTAAAGACTATATGACGGACTCCCCCCAGACACCCACACCAGAACATTTAAAGCTACATTTCTCTCTTTGGCAACAGATTGTTTCAGGCAGATAAGCTCTGAGTAATCCATCAAGGCTACAGATGGTGGTGGGAGTCTGTTCCTCCCTATTGGGGAATTCCTCCTCATCTACCACTTTGAACTCTTCTTTCTCCTCCTGTCATCAAGCACAAGCACATGCTTGCCCACAGGGTGATAGAAGCTGCTAGAAGAGTTTTATTCAAGGATGCTTCCGGAGCCATAAAAAGAGGATTATTGGAGTCTAGCTTTAAACTTTTCCTTTCTAAACAAGTTTGTGATAGTACCCAAGTTCAAAATGTTGTCACTTCATAATTTGTTACCCCCTTATTTTCCATTTGAGTTTCTTAGTGATCTTGGATTTAAAAGATGCATATCATCACATTCCTATAGATCAAGATTTCAGACATTTCTTAAGGTTTTCTGTGTCTGGCAGATATTATCAGTTCTCTCGCTTATCCTTTGGTATATCCAGTACAGCTCCTGTAATAGCCTACTGCAGGATATTCACATAGTTTCTTACTTAAATGACTTATATTTGTAGAGTTTGTCATAGTTTCTGGAATCTCTCACTTAGGTAAGGGATCTACTATACAGGCTGGGATTCCATGAGAACATTCAGATTTTTTGCTGACTCCTCAGTGCTTTTTCCTTCTTCTAGAAATGGGCAGAGGAAATTACACAGCTTCCTCACTGACTAGATTTACTCATACAAGACCAGCAGCCTTTGATAAGTCCTATATCCAAGCAACTACAACTGACTGCTGGATAACAGAATTTTAAAACCTTTTCAGACACCTTTTTTCTGAGGATCTGCACCAGGTATTAATGGTGGTAAAAAAAACATGTTTCAAGAAAATCATATCTAAGCAAATGGAAAGTGTTTTCTATTTGGTCAGGAAAAGAACCAGCACCTATTCAGTGTTCTGCAAATTTTTACTTCACAACATACCTCTCAACTGTCCAGATTTTCACAGATTGTCCAGACTTTTGCCTTATAATTTTGGTTTGTCCCCTTATAAAATCTGTGGTTTTCTGGCAAATCACTGGGATGATCTGAGGATTGAAATCATTAAATAATGACATACATTTGAGTCTCAGACTTCATACCCTTCTGAAAAATGCACGCTAAGACAAATCCTTTTATTCTAGCAACTTTCTAAGTTTATAAGAGCAATACTTAAACTCTGCCTCTATTTTTGGGCCTTTGTCCCCTGATTATGTCATGCTTTGTCCAGATTTCTTGCAGTAAGAAGTTGAGAGGTGCTTCACAGTCGAGGTTCGTTGCCAACAATTTAAGCATATCTGTCCATGCAGCCAACTATTTCAGTGGTACTGTATATGAATCTTCCTAAAAATAGGTGTCTCTTTGTTGGGATCTTAATTTTACTTTAGAAAAACTCATTCTTATTCCATGTGAACCAGCTCTTCAGGCTGACTTGAGGTTCTTGATAGGAAAAACAATCTTATGTATACTTTGAATTCTGCAAGAATAGTATCTGAGATGCAAGCTCTTAAAATGAGTCAAACTTATCTAATTTTCCACAAATATAGGGCTTCCTTAAGAACTAATCCTTAATTTATGCCTACAGTGGTATCTGAGTTCACTTTAAGCCAATCTATCCATCTCAGTGTTTTCATTCCAGAACCCAAAAATGAGGAAAAAGGATAATCAATACTCTGGATGTCCACAAACAAATCAGGTACTATTTTGACAGAACAAAACCTTTCAGAACTTCTGACCATTTGTTCATTTCTTGTGAATGTAAGATAAAAGTGCAACCAGTGTCAAAGTATTTCCAAATGGTTGTCTCATGCCATTATTTTTGTTACTCCCACTGCAACAAAACTGTTCCAGGCAGGGACAATTCCCTTTTTACTAGGGCCTTGGTTTCATCTAAGGCTTTTGGAGATTATTGGATTTGAGAAGTATTCTCGAAGCAGCAAGTTGGTCCTCCATACATAATATTACAAAGCACAACAAACTAGATTCCTATTATTTTTGAAGGGCTGCTGGAACCTCATCCTCTCTCATCTCAGTCTTTCTAAGTTATAGTAATCTACCCATAGAACTTAAGCTACTGCAGCATTTATTAGTATGAATAACATAGTGCAGATGTACAAGTAAGTGTATTGTAATAACAGATGCTTACATGATCACTGCTGCAGTAGACACTGTCTTCCTCCAACCCTCTTATTTATGCCTGCTTTTATGCCAGGGTATGGACATTTATTTTCTTTCTTAGCACTGTCCTTCTCAGAGCATTAGACTCTCTCTCTCTCTCTCTGATGCCAAGAAAGCTCTGAGTGGTTTGGCATCCCAACTTGACTTTAAGTTATCTTAGCTTGAGATGACTAATGGTTTGAGCATGTAGAAAGTGTCCTGAAGCTTTGGTAGTTGTCTGGGTGTTATACCCTTAGCAGGATATAACCCTTATAGCTTTGGCTACTTTAGCAGTTATCATTCGAACATCTACTGTCACGGTAAGTTTATTTACACAACTGCACTTTTTCTGCCATGGTAGTACAGTGGTAGCACTGTTGCCTCACAGCAAGAGGTTCTCCTGTTCGATTCTTGGCTGGAGTGCCTTCGGTGTGGAGTCTGCATGTCCTCCCTGCGGTCGAGTGGCCTCTGAAAGACATGCATGAATGGGTGTGCCTTTGCTGAAGGTTGGGTGTCGGGCTGGCAACTTGGCACCATAAAAATCTACTGCCAATCATTAGCAGACCGGAGTTCTGCCGTGGCGACCCCTAAGCAGGAAAAGGCGAAAAGACAACAACTTTCTCTTCCCCTACTTTACCTAGCAGACTCTATAGTCCCTTTAGGTTTTGCACTCTTTCTTTTGTCACACACACTCTCATCTTCATTATTGCTCCTATATGTCCACTAAATGTGCCCAAGGCACAACAACTGGCCAGCTTCCAAAATGTCTAGCTCCCTCCCACACTTCTGCTCTGACAGTTGATTGGTCACCATTGAGGATGGAAGTTCAGCAGTCAGAGTGCAAAATCTTCAGGACTTTTATGGCTAAAGTTAAGAACTACTGTACTCATCCAGAACTAAACAAACAAAAAATAACTTCTATGCTATTTCCCAACCATAAGTCTGTCCATTTCTAGGGCAAAGGTGGGTGGATGTACCTACTGCAGTAGGGAGGAATTCAAACATCTACTGCTATGGGTAAATGCATCTGTGACATTGTGAAGTATACTCCATCTTTTACAGTTGTTTCAGCTTCCTGTTTGGATTCTGTTTCAGCTCTTGTCCGAGAACCTAACAGTGCTAAAAGGGGCTTAATAAATTTTGTTAAACAACTTTCAGAAAGCTGCTTAACAATATTGTCAGCTTCTTGAATTTGTAGTGTAATTGAGGTACTTCATGTGCTACATAAATATCAGGTGAAAAAGAGTGATTAATATCCCAGCTGCAGAGCATTCTAGATTATGGACCATATTGTCATGTTGTTTCTTACACCATGCCCTTTCATTTGCTGCCTATTATTAATCGGTAGGCCAGTTAAGTAAGCAAGCTAGCCCGAAAATGCCATGATATCATAAGGAATTTGCAAGTTAAATGGAAGTATTCAGAAAAGATACAATAGAAGTGAATTAAACAGCACCTAAAAGGATAGATTTCTTGGAACTGAGTTTTTTGCTGGTGGAACATCTCAAGAATCTCATGTTCCTTCCTATACAAGGCACTTAGGATATAGCAATATGTAAGGTTTGGTTGAGGGTTGCACATTGAATTGCTCATGTCTGTTATGGTATAGTGACAATTGCTAAGAGTAATCAGTTGTCAAAGCCAGGAGTGAGTAAATCCTAACATAATCCCACACCCATGCATGATATACTGTTATTATATGGTAGATTTGATTTGTCCATTATATATATTTTCTAATTGTTTTTTATTGCTTTTTTATTTTTTATTTTTTGCTGCTGTATTTTGCAACAAAAATAGTGTATATAATGAGCTAAGTAACAGGTGTTAGACTAAAACTCACCTTTGTTTACTTGTTAAAAACTAGAAAGGTATTTTTGACATATCTGACTTCCACTCACCACAAACACCCACAGTCAGAGCATTATGCTGTTTCTTTCACTGATAAAACTCTATTTTCTTTTTAGGATGTTGCCCAGCATTTGTGGACTCTCTGTAGATAAGGCTCCCCAATGTATGTCACAACAGCTTCCCTGTACATCATTAGTGATAATTTAATTTAATAGTCATAAATTTGCAATTTAAATGATTTTAGTTAACTTTGCTCAGAAAAGTGTGCATTGGAAGGTATACTAAGTACAGACTATATAGCTCTAACTACACAGTTTCCTTCCCTTTACTTCCTTTTGAACAGGCAATGATAAAGTTTGCATCTGAAGAGTTTAAGAGCTTGTTTAAGCAGAGCTGCTCAGAGGTTGGCAACTAACCACAGAACTGTTGTGTATCCAAATGAAATCCAAAGCAACCAGTGATATCTGCAAAGAAATTAGTACCTGTTCTTCTTGCATTGCACTTTGAATGTGATATTTGCTATTTCTATTTTGTTTCTGACTATTCTTTAACTGTTTTTAGCTGGACTGTTATCTTAGCATAGGTTAGATTCAGACTTGCTGAATCTAGTCTGTTTGGCAATATCTGAGTATTGAATCCAGCTATTCTTCATTAAAGAAGTCCCTGCTGCATACTTGTGGCAGAAGAGTGTAGTCAAGGACCCATAAGAGTGGAGTTTGTTGCAGCAAGGCTCAGTTTTGAGCATTACTATTGGTTAGCTTGTTTAAAAAGTGGTTAACTTCACTTCTATTTAAGCTCCATGTCTATGCCGGTTTGTGCATCGTGCAGCAGGGGTTACCAACATTGGTTATAGATGCAAAAGCTTAAAATCAAATTTCCCCTAGTTAGCTGCTTCTGAACCTTCTGAGGCTTCCCATCTTCCCTGTGCACAACTCAGTTGTGCACTGCTGCCCAGAGAGCACCTCAGCTGTGCATTTTGTAAGTTCACTGAAGGTCTCCACCCCTAAGTCTCTGGTAGTATAGTTTATTATTATTAGTCCCACAACTAAACCTGTTCCAACTAATTCAATCCCCACTACTTATCCCTGAATACT
Source organism: Protopterus annectens (assembly GCF_019279795.1). Taxonomy (NCBI): domain Eukaryota; kingdom Metazoa; phylum Chordata; order Ceratodontiformes; family Protopteridae; genus Protopterus; species Protopterus annectens. Next base: position 1,331,836,985 of record NC_056731.1, on the reverse strand, counting down.
CCTAGCATAATGGACAGACAGTTTCCCACTATTTCTCCAGCTGGCTTGACTGAGAAAGGCATCTTGAGTCAAAGTAGCAATTGCCTCATGTACACTGACAACCTACTACTCCTACAATATACAAGTTCAGCATGCAAGAGATGTATTTATACTTTGAATCTAGAATTTATGCTGCCTCGCTCACATCACATTGAGCCAGACACTGAACAGGTATTCAGCACACAGACTTCACCTCTCACACAAACCAAGCACACATCACAAAAACCCACATATGTGGAGATACTCTCCAGAAGTATAACTAAAGAGCAGAGACATCCCAAGCGCAAACAGGCTACACATAATACATACCCAGCAGAATCCACTATGCATAACGCTTGCACCAGTGTCTCACCCAACAAGCCCCTAAGATAAACCACCTCTAAACCAAATGTCTTGGTCATAGATGACTCCATTGTGAGACACACAGATGCACCATTCACGAGTCTGGATAAGGAAAAGGTCACGGTTAGCTGCCTGTCAGGTGCTAGGATCCATTAAATCACTCATACACTCAAAACTCTCAACAACAAGTACTGTTATGAGTCTGTCATTGTCCATGTTGGAGTGAATGACTTGAGACATACCTTACTGAATTATTTGAAGAGAGACATGACTGAGCTCTATGTTTGTGTGTCCCAGGCAGGTATGTCCCTAGCCTTAAGCAACATTCTACCTTCACCAAGGATGATGCCACAATACAGATAAAAAAAGATTGACTTTAACAATTGGCTTAGCTTCTGGTGTCAATCCAGGGAATCCAGTATCAGTCAGCCTGGGATGAAGACCACTCTGATTCGCCTGAGATGATCTTCACCTGTCACAACTTGGCTTTTGGTTACTGGTAAAGGTACTTGCTACCCCCATACAGCCTTTTTAAGCAATGTAAAAAGTACAATATTCTCAATGTAAATATCTCCTCTAAAGACAAACTCAAGGTTGTGCTGCCAAATTTTAGAAGTCTAAATCAGAAATTGCATTCATTGGAAGCACTCCTAACCTTGGAAGATGTTGATGTTTGTGCAATCACTGAGACATAGTTCAAGGCCGCAGAAAGAAGCCCCAGCCATACAAGGTTACAATGCCTTCCACAGGTTCAGATTGCAAAATGAACATGAAAGCACCAAAGGAGGAGTATCACTCTTTATTAAAGATAAATACACCCCTGAACTGGTTAAACAGAACGACCCTTTAGAGTTACTCCAAGTGCAACTAACTATAGATAAAACCCCACTCCATGTCATTGTTAGTTATAGGCACCCATCCATGGGCCATGATAACCACAATGCCTACCTGGATCTACTTGAGTCACTCTCAATACAACCAAACACTCAGGTTATGGGTGACTTTAACTATCCTTCCATCAACTGGGAAACATATACAAGCACAAACATACTTGCCCAACAGTTCTTGGACTTTGTTAACACAAATGCCCTGGAACATACAGTTTTCACCCTCACTAGGGACACACATGTCCTTGACCCAGTCCTCACAAACTTGAGAGATTGCTGCACCACCCCATGTGTGAGGCCCTGCCTGGTAAAGTCTGATTACAAATCAGTCTTGTTTGAAGCAGCAATCATATCTGATCCTCCTTCAGAAGCACCAATCATATCTGATCCTCCTTCAGAAGCGGCAATCATATCTGATCCTTGTTCAGAAACAATCAGATTGAAAATTTTTACCAAAACAGTTTATAGCCTTCTAGGGGATGACATTCTTAGTTTCAGCATAAATAGATTATACAATAAGAGGAAGAAGATGCCGGCCAAAAGCAATGGAGATCAGTCACAACAGTGGAAGAACACCCTCCACAGCCTGAACTAGAAAATTAGCCCATGTAAAATCCTCTAAATCTAACTACGAAACAAAGGCATTTTTAGCTACATCCAAAATCTAAATGGGAAGGCCCAGACATGCACAGAGTTAGTACTGAACAGTACCACCCATACTGAACCGGCGGTAATAGTCAACCTGCTAGCAGACAGGTTCAGAGAAAACTTCATCCCCCTGTCCCCACCAATCATACCCCATAGCTTACCTATTACCAGTCCTCCACCTAGTATCATCAAAGAGCAGCTCATAACTACATTCTCCAAGGCCAAAAACACAGCCTCTACGAGCCCTGATAATATCCCAGGTTGTGTACTAAATGGTTTAACACGCAAGTTAGAGGAACCATTGAGTACTCTCTTCAACCACAGCCTAACCACTGGTTTGTCCCAACCAAATAGAAAACCACAACCGTTATCCCCTTGCACAAAGAGGGTCCATCAACCAACCCTAGGAGCTATAGGTACATAAGTTTAACTAGCCTTACCTGCAGGGCCATGGAGAGAATCATAATGAACCTTAATTATAAAGATACAGGGGACCTTCAAACTCTTAACACGGCCCAGTTTGGTTTTGTCAAGGGTAGATAATGCCTGCTGAATCTGGTGGACTTTTTTGAGAATGTCACCTAGGCCCTGGATGAATACAAATCATTGCATACTACATATCTGGACTTAGCCATGGCCTTTCCTAATTCAAACTCAGTGATGAGAGACTTGGGTACACAGGTTGACAGTGGCCTTAACTTTGACCAGTATGTATCCACAGTGGCTAGGAAGGCCTTCTACGTTGTTCACCTCGTAAGTAAAGGCATAGTACCCAGATCGAAGGAGGTTATAATGCCCTTGCACTCATCCCTCATCAGATCTATAATAGAGTGCAATGCACCCTTTTGTATGTACCTCACCAGACATCTGCAGCAACTGGCGAGACCTCAGAGGTTCCGCACCAAGAAAATTCAAGGTCTTCAGAACATGTCCTACATGGACAGACTGAAATCACTGTTACTGTGCTCTGTATCATACAGACTGCTTAGAGCAGACTTGTGCCTGGCCTACAGAGCAGTCTCAGACCCCTCCTTAATGGAACTGCTACACATCTGCAAGTCAAATGGGATAAGGTTCACCTGATCAAATGACCTAAACCTAGCTTGCGACATAAATATAATTTGCTTGAGTGACAGATTTGTCTCCCAGAGGTTGCCAGTTCTCTGGAACAAACTACCAAATCACGTTAGGCAGACCTATTCTATGACACTATTTAAGCACAACTTGGATAACTGGATGGGGATCCACAAATTTACTCTGGAGGTTTCACCTGTGTCCCTCCTTGACAGGGGCAGTCGGTGTTGGTCACACATGGTACAAACATAGACTATTTCTCTGGTCTATAAGGAAACAAGAGTATAACTTGGCTAGGCTTCTAAGGGCCCCTGGGCCATTAGCCTAGTAACCTCCTATGAACCTATGAAAATTGCATGGACAAAGGATTGCAAGATAAGCAGGCAGGATGGTTGCTTCATATTGGAAGGTCCTGAAGTTTTACAGATTGCAGCACGGTAGTGGGAAACAACACTGGCAGGTTTACTTTTTTAATTTAAGTTTATTTTATTTTTCTTTTCATATGTATTTCCTGGTTATTGTTGATGGAAGCTGTGATTACTTTTGGCTATTATGCAAGACTGAAGAGAACAACAATCTGCAATCAGGGGAGATGGGGTGAATTATCTTCTAGGTTTGTAGATTAAACCTTTCTGTTATGACTACATCATTTTTTAACTTTTCTAAGTCAATGTATATTCATACATTGCCATTTTTTTAACGAATATGATCATGGAAGCATATCATTCAGTCAGTTTAGCTACACTCCCAAGGGGTTGCATTCATTTAAGTTCTGTCTCTACTTTGGAGAGTGTAGGAATTGGTACTCTTCTAGGCTTGGTCAAAGCATATGAGACAGTGTCAGGACTTAACTTTATTTTTACTGTTTCAGAGTTAACACATTAACTGCTAAGTGGTCTGGAATGTCACACCTCTCTTACAGCATACACACATACTTGCATTCCAGAGCATTTTTTGAAAAATCAACTTAACGAGCATAAAATAATCAACGTTTTTCTATTGTGGGACATCCTAGATTAACAATCTTAGTGTTGTTTTATTTTAAATAATTACTTGTCCTTTCTAATCCTCCCTATTATAAGCTGATAAGTCACTTAGAAAATGTCAGGCCCAAAAAAGGTCTGGATTCCACGAGTAGTTCTGGGTATTAACTGGAAGAATACAAAAATGAGCTATAGAGTTAAATGAGTTAAGCAGACTCAATCCAACCACATTCACATTAATTTTATTTATTCTGCAGTCTGCCCCAACTCACATGTGACACCACTGCTTGGCAGGTTGGCTGTACACAGGCCTTCCAGAAGAACTCATACTTAAACACATTTTCCAGTATAAACAGAGAAAATGGTCTGTGTTCTCCACGTTTTGTTGTTTATACTGTTTCCAGTATGACAGGGCTAAAATTGGCCAATGCACTTCAGCTTACCTGCAGAATTATGTATTTCTATTTTTGTTTTACTCAGCTGTGGGTACTTTGAGATCATACAAGTGATACTACTGTAACAGCAGACCCCCACGTCGATTTTAAAGCTGACAGGGATTCCATGAATCAGAGGGAATTTAACTTGTCTATTCAAAGTTTGCAATAGTAGTCAATGAACACAGGAAATATACTTTCTGACTACTGTATGCAGTTTTGTTTTCATTAGTTACTTGTTTTACTAGCTTAGTTTTACAAACAACAGCAAATTATCCCATGTTATACTTCTTACGCATTCTGCCCCATGCTGCTCACTGCCCTGACTAAGCATGTAAACAGCTGCACCTTATGCATTTGCCAAAGGTTGCATTCATGCATAAGCTTACATTGGCCAGTATCATGCTTTTTGCTGTTTTCTTTGCATTTTGTTGTAAGGATCATTCACAGTGTTCATATTAGCATTTTGTTTTATTATTAGCTCAGCATGCCTAGCAATCTGAAATGCTTTTTCCAAAGGTGAAGTCACTTCTTGCTGTAACTTTTGAGACACTTCTGTATTAGCCATCCCATCCCAATTCTATAACTAATTTACTCATCTTTAGTTTTTTTCAAACTCACACTTTTCATCCAGTCCATACAAGTACCTGGAAAAGTTTCAAAATTCTCATTTAATTTAGCCTGAGCGCATTGCTGAAATCATGCCCTTTCATGAATAATATTTCCTTTGGCACATAATGTTCATTGAGCTTAGTTAGTTGGTGGGCCTAGGCCCTCATAAAATGAAAATAAACTGTATGATGCTTCCATTTACTTGCCACCAGTATACAGCTAAGTATTTCCCTGAAGTTTTTCATTTTCTGTACCCAGTTTAGCTGCAATTTGAAAATGTGAAAATTTGTCTACATAATAGGCAAATGTCTGCAAGAAGTTGACTAGTTCTGGTGGATTAATGATGGCCATTTTTCATTTAAAAAATTATTATTTTGGACTAACATGTTTGTATTAAATAAAACAAATATCTTTAACAACTGTTTTTTAGTAAGATGTTTTGCTCTTAGCTGTTGCATCCAATCAACACTTTGGCATAGTTTTCTAGCTTGAATGTTATTGCCAGATATTTTATTTTAAAAAGAGCTGGGTTTTGACACCATGTCATGATGTGCATCCAAGGTCACCTAGTTATCTTGTTTGGCAATATGAAGAATGCCACCAGATACCAGAATTTAAAATAAAATAGCACACACATGGAACAGCAGAACAGTTAACAATGTCATATTTTATCATAAACTCTGCAGCCACTGGCACATCGGACTTAATGCATCATCATCATCACTTAGCTTCATGAAGATGCAGTAGTACTGTAAATATCCAATGCACATGCATATAAAAGGCAGCATACCCTTTTCATCATCTCATTAGATAAGTAACAAGAGTGGGGAAAAGACTTTAGGTTGTGTTGCATGCTTTCTAGCATGGTTTGTGGGGGATTCTCTGGGCACCAGACTTGTAAGGGCTGATTATGTAAAGGCATCCTACAGTCCAGCACTTGCTCAGACCTAATAGCAAGCACTAATATACCCTGACACTTGATTGTCCAGCAGGGCAATGTTTATTATTCACCCCTCACCAACCAAGTGACTACACAGCTCACCCTACTATTCAGACATGACCAAAGGGCAATTTCAGGTATGCTCTTCGGTCCAGCTGGTGAACCTGGCTATCCTGAGGCAATGTTACAGCTGCCTCATGTACACAGACAACCCTCTCCTCCTACCACAAAACATTAACATATGCGAGAGATGCAATTATATAGCTAAATTGGAGGCTAAGCTCTCTACACCCAAGACTGGAACAGACAGTCATGAGGAGACGGTTAACATTTGCACCACACCTCCAGCTTCACATAGACATACTAAACCAGCACTGGCAAAAAATACACATAAATACACAAAATCATACTCGGAGGCTCTAAATAAAAACCTGCAAAAGTATCACAGACCTCCAAAGCAGGCACCCAAAACACCTGCACCTCCCGTCACAAACCAGACAACACATAAAACACAAAATCAGTGTGCCGCACAATCACAGCCCTTAAGTCAAAATAACATACCTAACACACTAGTAATAGGCGACTCTATAGTCAGGCACACTGATGTCCCACTCACTAGGCTGGACAAAGAGAAGGTTACTGTTAGCTGCCTGTCGGGAGCCAGAATCCACCACATAACACAAGCACTCAGGTCCCTCCAGAACAAGTACAAATATGACTCTGTCATTGTTCATGTTGGTGTGAATGACCTGAGACGTACCTCCCTGGACTACATGAAAAGAGACATGGAAGAGCTCTCTGATCATGTAGCCCAGGTGGGTATGACCCTGACCCTGAGTAGCATCCTGCCCTCACCAAAAATGATATCGCAGTATAAAGAAAAAATTATCAATTTCAACAATTGGCTAAGCTTCTGGTGTCATTCAAAGGGGATCCACTGTCTGTCAGCCTGGGATGTCATGCTCGACAAGCCTCATTGCTTCGCAAGAGACGGCTTGCACCTGTCACCCCTAGGCTTTCGAATACTGGCCAAGGCTCTTGCTGCCCCCATAGTGCCTTTTTTTAGGCAAGGCTCAAATGTCAAACCCACCTCCGTAAACAGCACAAATAAAAAAAATGAGGGTTATGCTACTCAATGCCAGGAGTTTAAATCTCAAAATATACGTGCTCGAAGCACTCCTCAGTATGGAGAACATCAACACCTGTGCAGTAACTGAAACCTGGTTCAAGGCTCCACAGAGCACCCCAGCACTACCGGGCTATAACTCATACCACACATTCCGGCCACAGAACATGGACTGAAACACAAAAAGAGGGGGTGTATCCATATTCATCAAGGATACCTACACCTCCAGGTTAGTGGCGCAGCATGATACCTCCGAGATCATCCATGTACAACTAACATCAGGCAAATCTGCAGTGCAAATTGTGGCCTGCTACAGATCACACTCCATGACCCAGGACCACCACTCCGCCTTTCTGGAAACACTGAAAAACATAAAGGTCCCACCAAACACCCTGATATTGGGCAATTTCAATTATCCTACCGTTAACTGGGAAAACTACTCAAATACAAACTCCTAGGTCCAGCGCTTCCTGGAATTTATCAACTCAAATGCCCTGGATCAGCTGCTAAACTCCCCTACCAGAGGTGAAAACATATTGGACCTGGTCATCACCAGCATGGGAGACAGGTGTTCCACACCGGAGGTCAACTCATCACTGGTTAGATCAGACCATAAACTAATCACTCTGGATGTCCACACCACACCACCACCTCCAGCTAAGGAAACCACAGTGAAAAACGTTTCTATAGCAAACTTCATCTTACTTAAGACGGAGGTGGCAAGTTTCACAGCCCCCACGCTAAAGGATAACAGTGTTCAAGATGCAGGAACCTTTACAAATGCACTCTATGAGCACCTACAAGGATGCATGGATCATGCCATCCCTAGCAAAACCAAGAATCACTTCCCTAAGAGAAGGAAACCATTCTGGTGGACCCCTGCCATAAACAGGCTATACAATAGAAGGAGGAAACTAGTTCAGTAAAAAAGCAAATCCCAAGAAGGAAAGACATCCCTGATCAGTATCAGTAAGAAACTAAGGTCCCTCATAAAATCCTCCAAGGCTAACTTCGAAAGAAAAATAGCCAAGGATTCGAAAGATAACCACAAAGCCTTCTTTAGCTATGGCAACTCACAGATATGCTCTGAGCTAGTGCAAAAGAGCATAAAATATACTGAACCCACTGATATTGCCAACATCTTGGCAGATAGATTCTGTGCAAACTTCACCCCCTTCTCACCCCCAAAAGGGCCCACAACAATACCAGAAAAGTGTAGTGTCCCGGAAATCACAGACGCACAGGTAAAAACAGCCCTTTCAAAAGCCAAAAGCACAGCGTCAATGGGACCAGATGGTGTCCCAGGCTGCGTCTTGCAGGAACTACAGAACGAACTAACCCCCCACCTAAACACACTGTTCAACCTCAGCCTCTCCACAGGCTACGTACCCATAGAATGGAGCACAGCAACGGTTATTCCACTCCACAAAGGAGGGGCCACAACTGACCCTGGTAACTATTGCCTCATAAGCCTGGTCTGCAAGGCTATGGAGTGCATCATCATGAAACTCATTAACAAAGACATCGGGAACCTCCAAACACTTGACCTGACCCAATTCAGCTTTGTTAACTGCAGATCATGCCTACTAAACCTGGTTGACTTCTTTGAGACAGTCACCAAGGCCATAGATGAGGGGAAAGTAGTTCACACAGCCTACCTTGACCTTGCCAAGGCTTTTGACACCATTTCCCACTCGAGAATTATAGAAAAACTCACCAGCCTGAGCATAAACCCCTATGTCATGAGATGGGTTGCCAACTGGCTTACAGACAGAACTCACACGGTAAGAATAGCGGGCTCCAGGTCCAACTCTAAACCAGTCACAAGTGGTATCCCACAAAGCTTGGTCCTGGGACCCCTACTGTTCGGCATATAGTTCTTAGAAGTACAGGCAAACACAGGAGGACTATGGCTAACCATGTTCGCCGATGACTGCAAACTGGGAGCATAATTGACTCTCCGGCTGACACGGACATTCTCCAAAAGGGCCTTACTGAGACGGACACCTGGTGTCAAAGTCATGGTCTCATGTTAAATATCAAAAAATGCATAATTATCCCTTTTGGGAAAAACAAAACACCCATGAATTACCACATAGGTGGCAGCCCCCTTAATACAGAAAAGGTAATAAGAGATCTGGGGATCCAGGTAGATAGTAATCTCTCCTTTGACAATCATATTGCCAGAGTAGTTAGGAAATCCTTCTATGTAGCCCATCTAATTACTAAAGGGTTTGCATCTAGAAATAAAGAGGTTATAGTGCCCCTCTACTCATCACTCATCAGACCCATCATAGAGTACAATGCCCCATTTGGGATGTACCTCACAAGACACTTCTAACAGCTGGAAAGACCACAAAAGTACCTCACCAAGAGGATTACTGGCCTCAAACATATGTCCTATGCAGCCTGACTGGAAAACTCCAGTTGTACTCAGTCTCATATCGCTTACTCAGAGGTGATCTCTGCCTGACTTACAAAGCCATGTCCAAATCAGAATTGATAGACATGCTCCACCTAATGAAATCCAAGTCACTGCGAGCCACTCACTCTAGTGAGCTAAACCTCACCAGAACAATAAATAGAACATGCTAGAGGGATAGATTCCTGTCACAGGGACGTCCCATGCTTTGGAACAAAATTCCTAACTACATTAGGCAGAGCCCCTCACTAACACTCTTCAAGAAAAACCTTGACGAGTGGATGGGTAACAGAAAATACACCCCTGGGATCACTTCATTGGCTCTTCTTGACAGAGGCTCAGTTAAATTAATCAATGGGGCAGCGAAAGCTGACTCACTCTGGCTAGGCTTATAAATGCCCTCGGGCAGATAGCCTAGTACCTACCTATGAATCTATAAACCTATGTATTAGATAGTACCAGACCACTGCAGTTTTTGTCCTTTTATACACTGCATTAGGCAGAACACTTATTTTCTGTGCACTTTGTATGGCTAGAGGTTCTGCTGAGGTTGTGTCTTTGTATTGGTTATTGCTTTGGTCCTGCTACCAGGTATGCTTGCAACCTTGATGAGAGTTTTTTTGCAGTTGTTGCAGTGGCTGTCAATTTCTGTCCTTTTCTGTCAATGGTTAAGTATTTTATGTTGATGGGAAAATAATTTTGTCCTGGTTTGGTGCTCTGTTTTTAAGAATAACAACAGGATGGCTGGTGCCAGAGTATACATCATCTGCAAAAAACTGTTGGATACACAAGTTTTGTACTTAATAGTTTTTCTGCAAGTACATCTTTTGACAGTGACATCTGCCATAATGAAATCTATCAGATGTCTGTAGAGGTCCGATGGCTAGATTTATGTAAGTAGAGAGATTAAGGACTAAGTGACTGTATTCTGTATGTTTCTTTCATTATCTGTGTACCTTTATTTTTGTCTTTAGACAATGGTCATGTTTTAACAAAGGCTGCAGGACCAGTTCACTTACCCTGTTGTATGAATATGTGGATGTATGTATGAATGGAGTATAGTAAGTACATTTATTTTTATTTATTTATTTATTTATTTTTATTTAAATAAATAAATAAACTTGAAATAAAAAGAAAAAGATGCGTCAGATGAACAAACTCTTTTCCATGCTGCAAAAGACCAGACTAGAGTGTCAGCCTGATGGAGAATTGTAGATAAGAGAGAGTTCTAATGACTATGATAGAAGTTACTGCCTGCTGTAGAGTGCTTATGGTTGTAGTGATATGTAGAAACAAAGTATCAGGGACCCAAATATCTCATTTAAGCATTAGAATAAAGAACAGCTTTGTACTTTTGTACTGATTTATTCTTTTCCAGTATGAGTATTTTTTAAGTATTCCCTGACAAAGTTATATAGCTGCGTATATAGGCTATCTGTGGCAATTTTTGTTTTTATACTGCTATTTGTGTCATGAGTGTAGGGACATCTGGTCAAATAAGCATAACTTGGGGGGGGTGACTGCGAGGAAGACAAACATTTCTGTATTCCTATAACATACTGGCATGGATGTCTTTTACTTTTTCTATCAATGAGTCCATCCAGATTGGTGGGCAACAACCCCAGGGATATCCTCAGGTCAAGATAGTCCAAAAGAAAGTAAAATAACTAAGATACTTTAAGGCTGTTTTTAGAGTGAAGTTACCCTCCATAGTTCATCATATTGATATTTGCTGCAGTAGCCTTAGCTATATGGGTTCTATCCTGCCAAGGATATAACAGTCGGCCAACTTCCAAAGCTTCAGGCACCTTCCATACCCCCAAACTGTTAGTCATCTCCCACAGAGCTGACCAAAAAGACAGTTTTGGGAGCCAAGACCTTCAGAGCTTTCATGCTGTTGAAGAGAGCACTCCTCTGCAAGCTTTCAGGAATTGACATTTGGCTTGTCATGTTACTTTGCTGGCAGATTTTATTTTTGGGGAACAAATTCCACATTAAAACAATGCTGTTTTATTCTACTTTCCTGTTTAGCAAAGTTATATTTGACCTAAGAATTTGTGTTTTAACAAACTGTTAGGAGACTTAACCGTAACTTCAAACAGAAGTGCACTTCTTACCTGAGTGGATTAAAAGTTGTTTAAAGTAATTGAAAACTATTTTTCTGTGAAGAACTTGTAGTTATTTTACCTTTTTGGGCAGGCAAAGTATATTAGTGTTTTTCACTATGTTTTCATATGAAAAAAGTGACTTTTTAGGACTTTAAAACTCCTATTGAATTTTGCTGCTTGTTATCCCCCTTTTTGGCTTGACCATGGAACAAACTAACATGGTCGGTCCTTCTTCCAACCACAAAATTTTAAAAAATTAAGCAAACAGCCTTTGAAAACACAACAGGCTTGCAATTTACATCAGCCACATGTGGGTGACTCTGCTGTAGGCATAGCTTGTTCCACAGACCACTCATCTCTTACCCTGATCCCTCTGGTGTAGCACTTACAGCCATGTTCTAAGCAACTGTTCAGGTTTCTCATGAGGCAAGGGAGAATCACTCTTGTTGGTCCTGGGAGAGGGAACAGGAAAGACTTTTCTGTTTGGTAAGAAGTTGTGCTGATCCCTGGGGAAGCTGATACTGCCACTAATAGCACTGTTGTTCACATTTTGCCTGTCAAAAAGAAAGAAAACTCTAACCATATTATCTGCTGCTCCTCAAATTTCCTTAGATAGCAGTCTTTTTCTTGGTCTGACTCAGGGTTGAATTCAGGCTATTGATGTTTCTTTAAGGTGATTTCTGGTAAAATAAAGAGATGACTCATTTTTTTGAAGAGACTCAAAATTCTGAATCTGGACAGGAATACGATGGGACAGATATAGGGTTTTCTGAGTCAGACTCAGAGGAGTGTTCAGTTTCTGATTCATACCTGTGGGTGTGTCTCTTTCTCTGAGCCTATTTCAAAATGTGTCAGTGTTTTCAGGGGAGAACAATGAGGTTTCTCAGTTCTCCAGAAAATACTATGAGCTTTTACAGAAGGAAATTTCAGATCTTCACTTATTCCTCCAGATGTTCATCATATAGTTCACTGCTACAGTAGCCTTAGCCTTAACTATATGGGTCCTATTCAGCCAAGGATATAATGGTTGGACAGCTTCCAAAGCTTCAGGATAACTTACATGCCTTCAGACTGTTAGTTATTTCCAGATGATGTGACTAAAAAAAAGGTTTGGGAGCCAAGCCCTTTGAGGATTGAAGGTTGGCCTGTCCAGCTCCTTTACTGGTCAGATAAGTTCCCTTTGGGGGAAAATTCACATTAAAAATTGCAATTTTATTGTATTTCCATATTTGGGAAAGTCATTTTTAAACTAGGAGTTTGTTTTTTTAACAGACTGTCATAAGACTTATCTGTACTTCTAAACAGGAGTGCACTTTATTCCTGTCAGTTTAGAAGTTGATTAAAGTAATTGAAATCATTTTTCTGTAAAGAAATTGTGTTTATTTTTTGGGGGATGGAGAATGGTATTAAAGTGATTTTTACTGTGTTTTCTTGTAAAAAAAAGCAACTATTAAAGACTTTAAAGTTTTACTGGCTTTTGCTGTGTGTTTTTCCTGAGAAAAAGATATAATTTTCAGCTTGACCATGGAAAGAAAATACTGGTCCCCCAGTTTGTCCTTTTTCCAGACACAAAAAGAAATAATTAAGCAAACAGTCTTTGTCACCACAACAGGCTAGCAATTTTCATCAGCTGCAGCTGGGTGACTCTGTTATGGCAGTAGCTTGTTCCTCAGATCACTCATCTTTTGCCCTGGATCCCTCTGGTGTAGTTGCTGTAATAACTTTGAACAGGGGCTAGCAATGTCCTCTATGGCTGTTGGGGTCTACTCAGTGGGCAAGAGAGAGCTACTGTTGTTGGACCTGGGAGATGGAAAGTAAAGACTTTCCTGTTTGGTTATAATGTTCTACATATCCCTGTGGAAGATGCTGCTGCCATTGATAACACTGTTGGCCTCATTTATTTCCAGTCAAAAAGAAACAGAAAATGAAACATGCATTTACTCCTCCTTAAATTTCCTTAGACTGAAGTAGTTTACTGGGTCTGGCTCAGTATTTAATTCAGGCCATTGACCCTTCTTATAATGTGGTTTCTGGTAAAAGAAAGAAGGAGGTTTCTTTTCTTGAAGACATTCAACACTGTGACTCTAGACAGGAAGACGAAGGGACAGGTATAGGGATTTGTCCTCAGTTGTCTGACTCAGACTCAGAAGAAAGTTTTTTATTCTTCTGTTGGAGGTCATCTTTGTCTGGCACTATTTCACAATGTGCCAGTGTTTTTAGTGGTTTCACAGTCCCTCAGACAAAAAATATAAGCTGTTACAGAAGTAAATTTCAAAACCTTCTGTCACTCTCCTACTTTTCTCCTACATAGAAGAGTCTTTGTGGGTTCTGTTCAAGCAGCTTTATTCTATACAAACTTATCTCTATATAGGTTTACTGACTCTAACTTAAGTAACTTATTTACAAGTTAACAGCTGTGATCATTCATGCTGTCAGTGTGGCTGCTCTTACAAAATGGCACTAGAGAGTGATCATGTCTGGAATTTATATGTGCACATGCAGCCTTGACATGCTTCTTAAAGATACAGCACACTTCACTTGCAATCTGATCTTTATCCTCCCACTTTGAGAATGGACCTTATGACACTATGTCTGTCTAGCATGCAGAAATCACAGGTAATTGTTTTTGTCATGCATTACACATTACTAAGTACACATGCATATACAATCAAGTCCACTTTGCTGCATATTTCACACTTGGCTTTGATCCTCATCCATATTGTGTCACATAAAACTGGGAATTACTTTAAGCAACTGGAACTGTCTCTGTAAAATATTTGACCTGTGGAATGTCTGGAACATTTTCTGGAATAGAATCAGAATTTTGAACACATTCTGGTACGGAAACAGTGTCTGATTCACTCTTTACATCACAGAAACAATGTTGTGATGGTGATGAGGATTCCAATACAAAAACAAGATATTTCCAGTTCCTTCTATATTCTGCACCTTCAGAATCTACCAAATAAGATATTACATTGTCTGGATTCATACTGTCTCTCCTTCCCTCAATGGACAAGTAATCTGCTCAATCTGTTGTAACTAAATTTCTGGAAATTACGCTTCTTAACCAATTAAGCCTTGATGGTTTTACAGTTCTTAGGTTTAGGCTTCAACAAACTGGAAGTAATGAGTAGTGTAGTTCTAGTTTGACTAGAAAGTAGTCTTTGAGCAGGTGAGCCAAGAATATCATCATGAGGTATGTTTCTAAGATTAAGCAAATTCAAGAACATATCAGTATCGTTACATTTTGACCTTTCAAGTGCTTTGCACACTGTATTGCGCGTTCAGCTAGACCATTTGACTGAGGATATTTAGGACTACTAGTGGCATGTACAAAGAGCTAGTCTTTTGCAAATTTCTGAAACAACTGGCTAGTAAATTGAGTACTATTATCAGAAAAATGTTTGTGTGGACTACCATGAACTGAGAAATGATGCTTCAGTTTAATAATAACAGTAGTGGATGTTAGGTTAAATCGTAGATTGATCTCAAAGCAATTCAAAAAGGAGTCTACCAAAACTAAGTTGTGTTGATTGTTCCACTCAAAGATGTCAGTTGCAACTGTTGACCATGGTAGTTCAGGAATTGGACTTAGATTAAGTGGTTCCCTTTGCAAATGTGGTCTAGTATTATTGCATACCGAACAAGATGAAAGTACTTTATCAATGTCTTTTGGTAATGAAGGCCAAAATACTAAATATCTTGTTCTTCTCTTAGTGGAAGCAGATCCTGGGTGGCCACAATGCAAAATCTGGACATATTCTTGTTGTAAGGAAGCATGAACAACAATTGTAGGACTTTTGAAAATAATGCTGTCTTCCAACAACAATTCAGCTCTGTAAGGAAAGCAGGTTCACGCTTCAGGTGGCACACTAGATTGCCTTGATGGCCATCCAACATTAATGTAGTGAGTGAGCTTCTGCAAAACTGGATCAGTCTGACTGTGTTCTCTCAGCTCATCAAGATTACTGGTAGAAAGTATGCACTGACATCACATCAAACTCAAAATTCTCTGCTTCAAGCTGTTCTGTTGTATTTCTGGGTGATCTAAATAAGGTATCAGCCACATAGAGCAATTTGCCTTTTGTGTAGACCATTTTGAAATTGTGCTTTTGCAATTTAAACATCATTCTTTGCAATCTTGCTAGAGCAGAACATATAGGCTTCTTTAGAATAGTAACTATAGGTTGGTGGTCAGTCTCAATCTGAATAGCTTGACCATAAATAAAATCATAAAACGCAGAACATGCAAATACTATTGCCAAAAGTTCTTTCTCAATCTGAGCATACTGCATGTCAGTTTGGGTTAGTGTTCTAGATGCATAGGCTACTGGTCTGCCCTCTTGACATATGACTATGCCAAGACCAAATTTTGAAGCATCACAGGAAAGAGTATCTGGTTTGTTTATATTATACTATCATAATGCAGGTGGGGTGGCAATTTTCTGCTTAAGGTCTTCAAATGCCTTCTGGTGCTTTTCCAACCATACAACATTTTTGCATGTTAGCTCTCTTAAAGATGCTGTCAACTCACTGAAGTCTGACATAAACTTGCCTAAGTAGTTGACCATGCCTAGAAAACATTGTACAGCTTGTACATTATCTGGCACTGACATCTCAAGAATAGTTGTTTGCTTGGTCAAGTCAGGTCTGAAACCTGTACTCATGAACAAATGCCCTACAGAAGTCACTTCTGGAAGTTTGAATTTGCAATTCAGAGGATTGAGCTTCAAGTTTACTTCACGTGCTCTATCTAGAACTTTCTTGAGGTATCTGTCATGCTCTGATTCACCATTGCCTCCAACCAATAAATTATCTACTATTATGGCACAAGTATAACTCAAAATAATTTGATCCATTGCAAGCTGAAAGACTTCACCTGCCAAATTTATTCCAAATGGCATCCTTAGGAATCACTACCTGCCAAACTGAGTACCAAAAGTAGTTAGAAATATTGATCAAGCATCACTTGCCAAAATGAACTCTTTGCATCCAGGACAGAGAAAACAGTGGCCTTTGGTATTAAGACTGTGACCTCTTCGACTGTGTGCATTGGATGACATGGTCTCTTTAATGCTTTGTTCCAATCTCTTGGGTCAATACGTATTCTGATTTCTTCTGAGCCTTTTTTGTGAGCTGCTCCAAAAGACAATACCCATCCAGTTGGTTCTGTGACTGGACAAATCACACTTTGCTGCACCATTTTATCCAACTGAGTTTTAACTTTATCCTGCATAGCAATCGGAACTCTTCTTGCTGGTCTGACTATGGGAGTAACCTCTGTGTTTAACTTCATGGAATACAGAACTGGAAGTTTGCCTAGCTTGTCATCGAAAACATCAGCATACTCTGAGAAAATGGCTTCTGAATAATTAGAACTGTGAAATGCACTTACATGATGGACTTCTTTAGTAAAAAAAAATCTGATTCATTCTTAAACTATTTTGAGACCCAATAAAGATTGCACTGGTCTTCGGACTACATAGAATAAAAAGTAACAGTTCTCGGCCAAATAACATGAAAGTATCACTGAACCTTCGGTATGAATTTCTTCACCTCCATAAGCAGCATGTCTCACGCTACTGATTACATTGAGTTGTTTGTTAGTTCCCACTTTAGCAAATGTGTCTGCTGATATAACATTACACTTTGAACCAGTGTCCACTTTAAGCTCTGTGGATTTTACATTAATCCAGATAGTACAAAACACCTTGCTTCTTGTTAATAAATTCACTTCATCAACTCTTTCATCAAGCACTGAAACACCATCTAACATAGAAAGCTGTCTGCTTCAGCTCTACTTGATCAACTTGCTTCTTTGTGTGACCTTTCTTTAAAACTGTGTGAGGTGTACTTGATTTACAAAACTTTTGAAAGTGGTTCCATTTTTTATACTTGTAGCACTGCTGACCACATGATAAGCACGTTTCCCTTCTAGACTCAAGATTTGCACCACAACTGCGACAGTTAACAATAAAGGTGTACTTGGGTTTTGCTGATTCATGCTTGTGCTGCATTGAGCTGGAGCATGCTCCTTTCTCAGAACTTGCTGGTAAGCTATGCGTCTTCCCTGGAAATTTTGTAGCTGCCACATGTTTGGGCCTATTTTTGCCTGCCACATGTTGCATGCTATTAATATTTGCTCTGGAGCCAACTGAACTCCTACTCCTGTCACTTGCAAGCATACTCATGTGTTTTTCTGTCACCTCTTGGATTTGACAAATCTCAATGGCTTTACTCAATGCTAAATAACTGTCAATGAAGTAAAATCTTTCTCACAGCAGCACTAATACCACACATAAGCCTGTCCTTTATCAGCTCATCTTTAAGTCACCAAACCAACACATTTTAGCTCTGTTTCTCAGGTCAGTTATGGAAGCTGCAAATGTTTCTCCTGGTTTCTAATCTGTCATGTAAAACAAATGCCTCTCTAATGTAATATTTGTCTGAGGGTTACACATTTCTCTAAACTTGCAGTTCAAACACTAGGGGTCTCCTCTTTATTAAGCCTGTACAACAATATAATGATGTTCACCTTCTCCTTCATATACTGCAGGTGCATACACAAATGAATGCTCTCTTTCCATGGCCTCTGACCCAGCTAGGATTAGCAAAATGAATGCCTTGGTGCGTGGATCTCTATCTGCATAAGCTGCTTCTTTAAAAATATTGCACTCTTGCTCAAATATCCAGCAGTTCTCTGCAATATTCTGATCAAGCACATGTGGTAGTGGTTTTCAAAACCCATCTGCCATATTAACGCATACCAGTGAAGGATTTTGCAAATACGCACAAACATACACTCATGCACATACACCAGAAACTTATGCCAGTAATTTTATCTGAATTTATTTCTTTTGGGCTTTTCAAAATAATGCTAATGAATAAACTCGTAGTATCTTTGAGTAATTGGACTTTGCAAAACAAACTTCTTAGACAGTATAATACTCTTTCAATATCGCTTGAAAGGTGAAATGCTAAAGTCATTTATCATCATCTTGTCAAAGTCATTTATCATCATTTTAAGAAACATCTCCAACAACTTTACAATGCGAGTGAAATAAGCTCTTGGGAACTGTAATATTTTTGTAATATTGTTTTGCAAGGAATCACCTCTTATCGGTGTGAGAAACATATCCAATAACTGCGTGATGCAAATAAACTGGACTTCCCTTGCCCAAAACACAATAACATTTTGAAGTAATTGCACTTATGCGAATAAATGCATACAGCACACTGAAATGTCCCTAAAATGGTCGTACCTTACTAAGCAACTCTTTACAGTGCAAGACACACTCTGTAATGGCGGCAGTTTGTGAAAAGACACACCCAGTACAAGAAACTTTTTGAAACGGCGATACCTTGACTGTATTTCACAAAATAGTTGTACTTTGCACACAAGAAACTCCTTAAAACACATACATGGTAATAAGCACACACTATAAGCACCTTTACACACTTTGAGATACTTTGAATAACTTTACTTATGGCCTTAATACAATATGAAGCAAAGAAAAAGAAGTTATGCCAAAAATAGCAATTTGCCAAAACACATGCAGTCGCCTAGATTTTTGCTTAATATGCCCTTTTTGTTTTTGCCTTATTATTTGTTTTGCTTGTTTAAGCCCTTTTTATGCCCAGCGTACATTTCTTGTGTTTGTTTTACTCTACACATGCCCATTTTTGCCTTGAACACACTAAGTTTACTTTAAGCATGCTTGCTGTATGTTTAAAAATACTCATTTTGCTTTAAACATGCTTGTTTTGCTTTACTGTTATCGTTTCATCATATACCCTTATTTTAAACATTCTTTTTAGCCAACAAACTTTTCATAGCTTCCACTTACTCAATAATGCAGTTTGTGCCTATTTTATCTCTTTTATCAAACAAACAGCTTGCGTTACTTCTCATTACCTTTGATTCTTTTCTGGTTCTGTTTGTGCTTGTTTCTCTTGGTTTTACTTTCACTGTCATCACTGCACATCATGGCTCTGGATTTCACTCTCTTTGATCCCACTTCTGACAACATGTTGCTCTACTACTTTGGACACAATAGAAGAGTCTTTGTATGCTCTGTTCAAGCAGCTTTATTCTATACAAACACATCTTTATATAGGTTTACTGACTCTAACTTAAGTAACTTATTTACAGATTAACAACTGTGACCATGCATGCTCTCAGTGGGCTGCTCTTACAAAATGGCACTAAGGGAGTGCGCGTGTTTGAAATTTTTATGTGCACATGTAGCCTTGACATCCTTCTTAAAGGTACAGCACACGTCACTTGCAATCTGGTCTTCACTTCACCCATTTCTCCAGTTCTGTCAGCTGTGGAGGATGTGTGTTATTGCCTGCAATTTTCCTGGCAGTCAGCCTACTGCCCCTAAAAAGGCAAATAAAATGTAGAATTTTCCTTGGTCTTTTAGGTTTTTACACACTCATCTCAAACCTGACCTTGCAGCTATGACATTAGTTAATCCTACTGCTGGTAAACATTTAGTTAATTCCAATTCTACTCAGTCTGACAAGGATTGGAAGGTTATCGATAAGTATGGTGAAAAAAGTGCATGCTTCTGCAACTTTGATTTTCAGTATTTTGAATTGTCAGGCTTATATGTTAAAGTTGAATCCTACTAATTGTGAAAGAATGAAGAATTTGTATCTGCAGTTTGTTCTTGCGAGGAAAAAATCTGCTTTAATGATGCAGTTTCTTTCATTTCCCAAGTTCAAAATGCTGTCACTGTACAACCTGTTTCTTCTTTCTTATTTAACTTTCCTAGTAGCAGTAGATTTAAATGATTCTTATTATCACATCCAAGTACAAAATACACCTCACAGCCAAAGTCCTCCAATACGAAATACAGTTTATTCACAGAAAGAATGGTTAAACGCTTTCATCAATAGACTTCATCAGAACCATACTTACATGCAAAACCCTCACTTAAATATAAAAACCTTAATCATAATTAGATAAACAGATGACCAATAATTGAAATAATCTGTCCTTAAAGTGGAAATTCCAAATGCAGAAAGTGGTGAAATGAATGATAACAATGACATACTATATACATTACTTTAAAAATACAGTCACGTAGATGCAATAGAAAATATATATAAAACCCTATGTTATACTAAGGATTTTTGTTATATCATTGAAACACATAAAAACATGACACATAAAAACATATATTATGTACATAAGTAGGCTGGAATAAAACAAATGTAAATGGTACAACTACTATCCCACAAATCGAATGTTACTAATTGTAAGGGTGTTAGTATATAAACAAATGAATACAAATTCATTATAATTTATAAGCCCTAAATTTGAGCTCTGATTTAATGCTAACATGATCATTGAGTCCAGGTGGAACAGTGGCATTTAACTCTAACTGCCATCTAGCTTCAGCCCTAAGAAGTTGATTAGTCCAGTCACCCCCTCTGATATCTTTACCTACTACTTCCAAGATACCAAACTGAAAAAAATGTTCAGGGAAAGATTTAATTTGTTTAAATAATGCATTCTTTTCATCATGTTTAAAAATGTTATATAGGTGCTCATAAATTCTTCTACATAACTTCCTTTCCGTCTTTCCCACATAATAATGCTGGCAGGACTGGCATACTGCTAAATACACAACTCCAGAAGTATTGCATGTCCCTATCCTGAACCTAACCTCAATATTATAGGGTCCCAAAAACACCGAAGGGGTGCAAATAATATGTTTGCAATACTCACAGGCACCACACTTGGTCGTCCCCCTGTTATTAACTTTCTTTATCTGTCCACGATTATCCAATAGACTTTTTAAATTCCTATTTACCTTATAAGTGAAAGAGGGTTTGTTACCAACACTTGTCCATAAGTCTTGATTACACTTAAACATATTCCAATTGTTAATAAAGGTATTTTTAACAAAGGCTGAAGTTTCCCCCTCGATCAACGCCATAGATTTTGTATAATCTAACCTATTATTATTCTCAACTACAGGGGTAATCTCAGCAGTGCCAAGTAGTGGTTTGAATCTAAAGTCCCATTCATTAACCACCAGTTCCTTAATATCTTTTACAAACTTCAAAGGATACCCCCTCACTCTAAACATATCCATCAATTTATCCATTTCAGAAATCACAGAATCAATATCAGAACACATTCTCAGTACTCGAACCATTTGACCCTTCACGATATTTCTCTTAACATAATAAGGATGACAACTAGAAAAAGCCAAATAGTCATTAGAAAATTTCGGTTTCCTATATATACAAGACTGAAAACAACCCTTATCTGAATCTTTGTACAAGAATACATCTAAATAATTGATGTTGGAAAGTCCAAAGGAACCAGTAAATTTGAAATACTCACATTTGTCATTTAAAAACTCCATAAATAATTCATGATGACCATCTTTCTTCCATAAAATAAATAAATCATCTAAAAACCTCAGATAGACCAACCATTTGTCTGTAAAAATACTCTGAAAAATAAAATTAGTTTCCCATTTATACATAACTAGGTTAGCAAAAAGAGTGGCACAATTATTTCCCATGGCTACACCAACAACTTGCCTGAAAAATTCCCCTTCAAACATGAAAAAATTATTTTTTAAAATGACTTCCATCAAAACCATGATGACATTAATCATAATGTTACCCAGGTTTGTCTTTTCAATCAGTGCCTCATGGAAGAATTCTAAGCCCTTCTCATGGGGGATAGAGGTAAATAAATCTACCACATCAATAGTGGAAAAACACACTTCATTATCATAATAATCATTTTTAATTCTTTTTAAGAAATCCCAGGAATCAATCAGAATATGATCAATGGGAGCCAAACTTTTCCTAACCAACCGATCCACAAATACCCCTAAAGGGTATGTAGCACTGTTGTTTCCAGCGACAATTAAACGATATGGTGGATCACTTATATTTTTATGTGTCTTAGGAATCCCAATGGCATTAGGGATAGTAGGTAGTTCAGTATGTAAAAAAATGTATGTTTCTTCATTAATAGCACCTTGAAGTAAAGAATCTTCTAATAATAAACTAATCTTCCTGTGTGATATATTTATTTCATTCCTTGACACACATTCAAACCTAGTTTCGTCCTGCAACATGCTGAAAATTTTATTGTTATAATCTACCTTATTTACAACAGTGATACCACCCCCCTTATCAGGTTTCATAAACCTTAAATTATCATTACTTCTCAGCTGTCCCAAAAGTAATTTCTCAGTCCTGGTTAGATTAAAATATTTTATTTTTTGAGTCCTCAATTTTTGGTATATCTCCTGACTGCATCCTGTTTCAAAAGTGTTTAACAAAGGATGCAGGGGGGGGGGGTTGAAGCAACTCTTCTTCCTCAGACATAAAGTTGTCCTACTAGTGTTAATCTCACAGGGAGAGTTTTTGTATAAAAAGCTCAAATTTAGTTTCCTTACAAAGAGCTTTAACTCAGTTAACGTATTGCTAATATTGACTTTTTTGGAAGGTACAAATTTAATTCCTTTCATAAATAAATGAAACATGTCTTCATTAATACTAATCCCTGCATAGTTAAAAATCCTAAAACCTTCGTATGTATAAAGCAAACCATCTAGTTCGGATGTAATACCCTTAGGATCTACAGGTTCTAATTCCTCATCTCTAACTACGACTGGGGATAACTGTTCTTTTTCCAACTCGTTTGTCCCCTGTAGCTGTTTTTTCTCACCCCTCCCCCTTGAGCACCTAAAAAAACTTGTTCATCCCTATAACTATTTTTATGTTGTAACCGAGCAGATCTTCTTAGAGGGGGAAATTCAGAATCATATTGATTATTTACTAAACCCTGCCTTTCCATGTGCATAGGGACTCTTGCCATACCATCATTGGTCTGGGTACTAACAACAGTATTCTCACCATCACAATATGATTTGGGTAAGGGATAAGCAATATTATATTTGTATTCATAATCATCCCTAAGCAATTTCTTCTTTTTCCTTTCTATATTTAAACCTACATCATATTCAACTTTATCAAAAATATTATTATATCTAAAATTAATTCTGTTAAAATTGGCATAATTCAAAATATAATTATTAACTTCATCAATTTCATTTAAAAGTCCATCAATTCTTTTAGTGTTAATCCTAATGATAAAATCCAGCAGTTCTAACCCGTGTCTGTCAAACATCTCCAACAGTTCACCAACCTCAGGTTGTCCCTTTTTCAAACCATTCGGAAATTTATAAATACGTAGACCTTTGGGAACCTTTTTCTTCTCCACACATTCTTTGAGGTATGCATTGTCGCACTGCAGGGCTCTAACTTTAAACAGTTTAGTTTCTAATGATACTAACCTCGAATCCATTGTGTTAGTAGTATCCACAGTTCCGTTTTTAAAGAAAACATAATCCGTCTTTTTCCAGTTGCTTAAACGATCACAATTTAGGTTGAAAGAACAAGTTACCCCTAACATAGGGTTTTATATATTTTTTTCTATTGCATCTACGTGACAGTATTTTTAAAGTAATGTATATAGTATGTCATTGTTATCATTCATTTCACCACTTTCTGCATTTGGAATTTCCACTTTAAGGACAGTTTATTTCAATTATTGGTTATCTGTTTATCTAATTATGATTAAGGTTTTTATATTTAAGTGAGGGTTTTGCATGTACGTATGGTTCTGATGAAGTCTATTGATGAAAGTGCTTAACCATTTTTTCTGTGAATAAACTGTATTTCATATTGGAGGACTTTGGCAGTGAGGTGTATTTTGTATTTGGATCGTTTGGCAGTGTTACACCTGTTTTGGCACCGTTTTTCTGTTCTGTGTGTTTCTCACGGTGCTTTGCAACCTCCTCATTTGGTCATGGAGACATATGAACTTTCCCCTGTCTTCGAGGATGAGTTTGATGCGGTTCCATTCCCATGTGGACAGAGGGTTGATGACAATGGTGACAGTTTACTACAGTTAATTCTGAACTTAACTAACAAAGTTTCAGAATTGCAAGAAGCAGTTGTCTGCTTACAAAAAAAAACAAATTCATCACTTCCGGTTTCCGGAAGTGAGATTCCATTAGCGCAAAGAGAAGCAAGGGATGCCTCTCAAGCAGCGATGAATAGGAGCAATGGTAATCAGCGTAATGTGGATTTTTTGGAAGAAGCACGCCATGTTGACAACGCAAACTCCAGTAGTGGGGGAACTTGTTCTTTTAACCTAAATTGTGATCGTATAAGCGACTGGAAGAAGACGGATTATGTTTTCTTTAAAAACGGAACTGTGGATACTACTAACACAATGGATTCGAGGTTAGTATCATTAGAAACTAAACTGTTTAAAGTTAGAGCCCTGCAGTGCGACAATGCATACCTCAAAGAACGTGTGGAGAAGAAAAAGGTTCCCAAAGGTCTACGTATTTATAAATTTCCAAATGGTTTGAAAAAGGGACAACCTGAGGTTGGTGAACTGTTGGAGATGTTTGACAGACACGGGTTAGAACTGTTGGACTTTATCATTAGGATTAACACTAAAAGAATTGATGGACTTTTAAATGAAATTGATGAAGTTAATAATTATATTTTGAATGATGCCAGTTTTAACAGAATTAATTTTAGATATAATAATATTTTTGATAAAGTTGAATATGATGTAGGTTTAAATATAGAAAGGAAAAAGAAGAAATTGCTTAGGGATGATTATGAATACAAATATAATATTGCTTATCCCTTACCCAAATCATATTGTGATGGTGAGAATACTGTTGTTACTACCCAGACCAATGATGGTATGGCAAGAGTCCCTATGCACATGGAAAGGCAGGGTTTGGTAAATAATCAATATGATTCTGAATTTCCCCCTATAAGAAGATCTGCTCGGTTACAACATAAAAATAGTTATAGGGATGAACAAGTTTTTTTAGGTGCTCAAGTGGGAGGGGTGAGAAAAAACAGCTACAGGAGACAAACGAGTTGGAAAAAGAACAGTTATCCCCAGTCGTAGTTAGAGATGAGGAATTAGAACCTGTAGATTCTAAGGGTATTACATCCGAACTAGATGGTTTGCTTTATACATACAGAGGTTTTAGGATTTTTAACTATGCAGGGATTAGTATTAATGAAGACATGTTTCATTTATTTATGAAAGGAATTAAATTTGTACCTTCCAAAAAAGTCAATATTAGCAGATGGTTAACTGAGTTAAAGCTCTTTGTAAGGAAACTAAATTTGAGTTTTTTATACAAAAACTCTCCCCGTGAGATTAACACTAGTAGGACAACTTTATGTCTGAGGAAGAAGAGTTGTTTCAACCCTCCTCTGCATCCTTTGTTAAACACTTTTGAAACAGGATGCAGTCAGGAGATATACCAAAAATTGAGGACTCAAAAAATAAAATATTTTAATCTAACCAGGACTGAGAAATTACTTTTGGGACAGCTGAAAAGTAATGATAATTTAAGGTTTATGAAACCTGATAAGGGGGGGTGGTATGACTGTTGTAAATAAGGTAGATTATAACAATAAAATTTTCATCATGTTGTAGGACGAAACTAGGTTCGAATGTGTGTCAAGGAATGAAATAAATATTTCACACAGGAAGATTAGTTTATTATTAGAAGATTCTTTACTTCAAGGTGCTATTAATGAAGAGACATACAATTTTTTACATACTGAACTACCTACTATCCCTGTTGCCTTTGGGATTCCCAAGACACATAAAAATATAAGTGATCCACCATATCGTTTAATTGTCGCTGGTAACAACAGTGCTACATACCCTTTAGGGGTATTTGTGGATCGGTTGGTTAGGAAAAGTTTGGCTCCCATCGATCATATTCTGATTGATTCCTGGGATTTCTTAAAAAGAATTAAAAATGATTATTATGATAATGAAGTGTGTTTTTCCACTATTGATGTGGTAGATTTATTTACCTCTATCCCCCATGAGAAGGGCTTAGAATTCTTCCATGAGGCATTGATTGAAAAGACAAACCTGGGTAACATTATGATTAATTTCATCATGGTTTTGATGGAAGTCATTTTAAAAAATAATTTTTTCATGTTTGAAGGGGAATTTTTCAGGCAAGTTGTTGGTGTAGCCATGGGAAATAGTTGTGACCCTCTTTTTGTTAACCTAGTTATGTATAAATGGGAAACTAATTTTATTTTTTGGAGTATTTTTACAGACAAATGGTTGGTCTATCTGAGGTTTTTAGACAATTTATTTATTTTATGGGAGAAAGATGGTCATCATGAATTATTTATGGAGTTTTTAAATGACAAATGTGAGTATTTCAAATTTACTGATTCCTTTGGACTTTCCAACATGAATTATTTAGATGTATTATTGTACAATGATTCAGATAAGGGTTGTTTTCAGTCTTGTATATATAGGAAATCAACATTTTCTAATGACTATTTGGCTTTTTCTAGTTGTCATCCTTATTATGTTAAGAGAAATATCGTGAAGGGTCAAATGGTTCGAGTAGTGAGAATGTGTTCTGATATTGATTCTGTGATTTCTGAAAAGGATAAATTGATGGATATGTTTAGAGTGAGAGGGTATCCTTTGAAGTTTGTAAAAGATATTAAGGAACAGGTGGTTAATGAATGGGGCTTTAGATTCAAACCACTACTTGGCACTGCTGAGATTACCCCTGTAGTTGAGAATAATAATAGGTTAGATTATACAAAATCTATGGTGTTGATCGAGGGGGAAACTTCAGCCTTTGTTAAAAATACCATTATTAACAATTGGAATATGTTTAAGTGTAATCAAGACTTATGGACAAGTGTTGGTAACAAACCCTCTTTCACTTATAAGGTAAATAGGAATTTAAAAAGTCTATTGGATAATCGTGGATAGATAAAGAAAGTTAATAACAGGGGGACTACCAAGTGTGGTGCCTGTGAGTATTGCAAACATATTATTTGCACCCCTTCGGTGTTTTTGGGACCCTATAATATTGAGGTTAGGTTTAGGATAGGGACGTGCAATACTTCTGGAGTTGTGTATTTAGCAGTATGCCAGTCCTGCCAGCATTATTATGTGGGAAAGACGGAAAGGAAGTTATGTAGGAGAATTTATGAGCACCTGTATAACATTTTTAAACATGATGAAAAGAATGCATTATTTAAACATATTAAATCTTTCCCTGAACATTTTTTTCAGTTTGGTATCTTGGAAGTAGTAGGTAAAGATATCAGAGGGGGTGATTGGACTAATCAACTTTTTAGGGCTGAAGCTAGATGGCAGTTAGAGTTAAATGCCACTGTTCCACCTGGACTCAATGATCATGTTAGCATTAAATCAGAGCTCAAATTTAGGGCTTATAAATTATAATGAATTTGTATTCATTTGTTTATATACTAACACCCTTACAATTAGTAACATTCGATTTGTGGGATAGTAGTTGTACCATTTACGTTTGTTTTATTCCAGCCTACTTATGTACATAATATATGTTTTTATGTGTCATGTTTTTATGTGTTTCAATGATATAACAAAAATCCTTAGTATAACATAGGGTTTTGTATATTTTTTCTATTGCATCTACGTGACAGTATTTTTAAAGTAATGTATATAGTATGTCATTGTTATCATTCATTTCACCACTTTCTGCATTTGGAATTTCCACTTTAAGGACAGATTATTTCAATTATTGGTCATCTGTTTATCTAATTATGATTAAGGTTTTTATATTTAAGTGAAGGTTTTGCATGTAAGTATGATTCTGATGAAGTCTATTGATGAAAGCGCTTAACCATTTTTTCTGTGAATAAACTGTATTTTGTATTGGAGGTCTTTGGCTGTGAGGTGTATTTTGTATTTGGATCGTTTGGCAGTGTTACACCTGTTTTGGCACCATTTTTCTGTTCTGTGTGTTTCTTATTATCACATCCCTATTCATCCAGACTTCATGTGTTTCTTAAAGTTTTGTGTGCCTGGATCACATTACCAGTTCTCTCCTTTAGCCTTTGGACTATCCACTGCACCAATATAGTCCACAATGTGTCTAACTCTAGTTATAGTTTATTGTAGGCTACAGGGTATCCACATTTTTCCATATTTAGATGGCTTGATTATCTTTGCAGTCTTTTACAGAGTGTCAGGAATCTGTCACTTGGGTGAGAGATCTTCTTTATACGAGCAGGAATTTCAACAGTACATTCAAAAGTCTTTATTGACTCCTTCACACATTATTGTGTTCCTGGGATGTCAGCTATACTTCTCCACTGAAACAGCATTTTTATTACATAGAAAAAATAGATCTATATCTATATCTGCACCTAAAGTTTTAAAATTCAATCATTGTGAGGGAATATTTCAGGATTTTACATCTCATGGGATCTATGATTCTCATGATACATGTGGCAGATGTCAACATGAACAAGATACAATAGTATCTGAACGGTCTTTGTTCCCAGCACCAATGTCCCTTGTCTTTTCAAATCCCAATGGTGGAGTTTGTCAGAAGAGGAATCACTTGGTGGAGACAACAAATTTCCCTAAACATAGGTCTTCTCTTTTCCTTCCCTGATCTAAAGCAGTCACTCACTACAGATGCTTCAGACTTTGTTTCAGGAGCAGAGAGATAAACATGCAAGGTGTGTGTGGGACACCAAGGACAGATGCAAGCACATAAATATAAAATAAATGCTTGCCCTGATCAAGACACTCTACTCTCTGAATCATCTTTGGTCTCCTGGACCTCTTAAAATTGTTATAGACAACTCCACAGTCTTGTAGTACATCACAAAGCAAGCAAGAACCAGGTTGTACTCCATTTACAAACCAGCCATGTTAATTTGAGATATAACTTCATGGCACAATCTCACTCTACAGGCATCCCACATTCCAGCCGAGTGAAATTCTGTGAAAACAAGCTGAGCATGACAAGGGCATCCTGTAATGAACAGAAACTAGGTCAGGAGGTCTTCCAAGTTTTGATCCATCTGTGTGGAGTTCATCAAGTAGACCTTTTTATCTGCTATTTGAATAATTATTTAGCAAGATTCTGCTCCAGACTTCCTTGAAAGAAGGCCTGGAAGACATACACTTTTTCCTTTCCTTGGGCAGGAATGTTCCTGTGTGCTTTTCTACCCTTTCCAATGATATCCAAGGTAGTTATGAAGATTCAGAAGGAATCTCCCATGATTGTTTTGATGTCTCCCTTCTGGATCAGGCAACAATGGCTCTCCCTTCCTTTTGAAATGGCCAGAGGGAATTACCACAAACTTTCTCACAGAATGGATCTACTCACACAAGATTAGTGGTGTTTGACATACCTCAACCACAATCAACTTTAGCTGATTGCCTGGATGATAGTATTAATTCCTTTCAGTCACCTGTTTATTGAGGACATGCAGCATGTACTAACAGAGACAAGAAAGCCTGCTTCTGCAAAATTATATATTAGCAAATGGAAACGTTTTTTTTTTTTTCAAATCTGTGCCAGCAAAATAACTAGCACACATTTGGGGCTAGCTGTTCTCTGTTCTTTACAATATTTGTGTGAGTTGCTATCCTATGGCATTTTTTACTGCTCCTTCAATGTTTAGTAATCAGTCATTTCAGCATGCCTTCCCATGGATCCCCGTCTTTCAAGGCATTCTCATGTCAAAATGTTTTTAAAGTGATTTTGCATAAGGGTCCTCCAAGAAAATTGGTGGCCCCCTCCTTATAATCTTAATTTTTTGTTAGAGAAGCTAACACGTGCTACATTTGAACCAGCTAATCTGGCTGAATTGAGATTCTTAACATGGAAAAGTATTTTGCTGTTTGCTCTAATCTCTACAAGAAGAGAATCTGAGTTGCAAGCTCTTATGGTGAGTCAATCCTATCTCATTTTCCAAAAAGACAGGGTTTATTTGAACATTAATTCTTCTTTTATGCCTAAAGAGGTATCCACATTTACTTTAAACCATTACTTAATTCACTATAGTTAATATATTCTTACAGAAGTGCAATATATTTCTCTTAAAAGTGCAGCTGCAATAATTCCTTATCTGCACTATTAACAAACTGCCTTTTCTTCTTTTTTCATTGTACGGTACTATTTGTTCATGTTTAGGTTTATATTAATGGGTAGTTTTACCTGACTACAAATAGGTCATAAGGAGTATTTTTTATGCATATTAGTTATTAGAATAGTTGTGTATATGTCATGTCTTATTCTTTTTTATACTTAATTCACCTATGTACTCTGATGATCAGCAGATACCTGAAATTTTGCTTAGGTTGCACTTGGGTTTCCTAAATGACAACTAAGTTTACTTTGAATCTTTGAATCTTCAATCTTTGAAACTATCCATCTCCCCATTTTCTTTCCTGAACTTAAAAATGAGGGAGAAAGGATACTCCATACCTTGCATGTCCACAGAAAATCCAGGTGCTATCTTGAAAGAACTAAATCTTTCAGATCTTTGGATCACCTGTTCATTTCTTGTGAAGGTAAGAAGAGAAAACCTGTGTTAAAACAAGCTATTTCCAATGGTTGTCTAAAGTTATTACTTTTTGTTATAGTCACTATAACAAAACTATTTCAGTCAAGGTCAATCCCAACTCTACCAGGACCTTGGCTTTATCTATGGGTTTTTGGAAAGGGTTGGATTTTCGAAGTATTCTAAGAAGAAGCAGCTTGATCCTCTGTATATATATATATATATATATATATATATATATATATATATATATATATATATTTACAAGGCATTACAAGCTAGTTTCCTTCTGTAGGTCTAGGTCAGGCTTTGCTACTGCTCTTCATGTAGGCCTCTTGCAAGAAACTCATATAGTGGGAAATATGACTACAAAAAGGTAGCTGGCTCAACCAGTGATATGTGCTGTAACCAAGAAACCGCACCCCAGCCTCATCAGGTGAATAATCAATAAAAACACTTTACTGGGGAGGCTACAAAGGGCTATGGCACTCATGTTTTAGTTTAAAAAAGAAAGCTTCTTATAAGCTGTAGCAAACAGTTGCTACAGTTTATACCATGCCTGCAGAGAGCACTATGGCATTCATGTTTTAGTTAAAAATAAATATTCCTTTTTACAAACCGTAGCAAACTTCTTGCTATAAGTTTAGCAAACAGTTTAAGCAGTTCATATCCTGCTTGCACTTTTAAACTGTAGCAACTGCTTACTATTATGTAGCAAGCATTTGCTACAGTTTAGACCACACACAAAGCACTACAGCACTCAGGTTTGACAGCAAATATAATACCAGCTTGCTTTAGAGATCACGATTGGCTGATTGCTCCCTGCCCCAACACTTTCCACCCCAGGATAGTTGCCTCTCTTGCTCTACCCTCACTACAGTACTGAATGACTAATAAGTTGAGATTTAAGACTTTTAAGCATGTGGGACATTCTCCTAGCACTAATCCAAGCACTCATGTGGCTGTTTCATTAGTCAGTAAGACCATGTTAGTGAGACAGATCAGTCTGCAGGTTCAGAGGGGAGAGGCTAATGCTGTTTTACCTATAAGTTGGAACAATTTCTAAAGTTGAGTGTACTTGGCAGTATTTATGGACAAAACCCTACATAAGGCCTTTTGTAGTACCCACACAGCATGAACTGACTAGACTGTCATCTGCACTTGTTTAGGGGCATTGGAAATCTGTGCCAAACCACATTTAGACTGCTTTTCAAGGCCTATTAAACCTGAGAGCGCTGAGCAACATAAAGAGTTAACAATATTTTGCACAGAAAACACAATAAATGGACAAAAAGGCAGAAGAATGTTCAGTTTAAGATTGCTCAGCAAAAACACACTAAATGGCTCATGTAGTTTCTTCGTTCACCAACGGGTATCCATCAAATGATGAAAAAACAGAATTTGAATAAAAAAATCACCATACAAAAAATACAAATGCAAAATACAAAAAATTGTGATTGTTGGCAACTGTCAAACTTTTTGTATATTGTTTGTAAATCTTTTAAAAATGTTTGTAATCTTTTTGTACTATTGTTATGGAGTTTATCTCCCCGGGTCTCCGCTGAAAACTGGCAACATGCCCAGCTGGACTGTACCCAGTTAACAAATGTAAAATAAATAAATAAATAAAATACAGATAATAATTTTATTTGCATTTTTATTTGTATTGGGATTTTTTTATTCAATTTTTATTAAAATTCTGTTTTTTATTAACATTCTATTTTTTCTTAAAATTCTGTTTTTCATCATTTGATGGTTGGGTGCTCATTGTTTGGTATTGATTTAATAGTTTTGGATACCTGTTGGTGAATGAAGACAGTACATGAGCCATTTATTGTGTTTTCTTTGTTTTCTTTTCATCTGGATGCACAGAGAGAAGCTGGGTGTATTGTTTTACTTGGCAAGTTTATACACAGGGATTAGGGTACTAGAACCATGGTAAGAAGCTTGTACTAGCAAAAATGGTTTATATATTCCTCTACAATCTGCAATCTGCTCTAATATTAAGAATAATTGCTTCCTTATTTAATTGACTTGTTCTGTAGAGTAGCTGAGGTAAATTTCTTCACAGATGCATTGCAGATCATTCAGTAATTGCTTTCAAGCTATTAAGCATTTAACATTTTTATATTGATTATTCAAAAAGTAAATAAATAGCTGCATTGTAGGAGAAGGGTAAAAGTCTGCTCTCTTCAAAGGAAAGCTCAGGCACATGTAATGAATCTAACTATTATGGAGTAGATGTTCACTTGACTTCAGTTAAAGTAAGTCAGGTGGGGGAAGCTCAATAGCTGTTATTCATAAATCAAATATCTAAAGCAAAATGAGACATGGCCAAGATGGTGAACTTTTAGTAGCAACAGGAATTTGTTTTGCTGTATTCAACATATTTTTCATAGGATTTTATTTCTCAGAAACTTCATAATCATCTCATACTTGCAGAAAAAATATTATAGGAAGGTACTTAAGAGGTTCATCAAAAAACTCACTTCTTTATATTTTTTCTGAAAAGAAATCACAAAAAAGGTGTAGACTTAATTTCTCAAAATGAGGCATATGAAAACCATTTCACAAGAGTTATCAGTCAAGAAAGAATTGTAGTCTTTACCCACTAACATACAGGATATTTCAATACAAAAATGGATACACTGGATGCAAAAATGGACACATTTAAGGAAGAATGCAGCAAACAAATAGAAATTCTAAATTAGATGGTTAAACAACAGAAAACATGTTTATCTGGAATAGAAGAATCAATAAATTACATTGATGGTAGAGTAGCTGAAGGAGAAAACTATACTGAATTTCTGTTAGAAAAATAATATATTAATAGACAAAATTGATCATCTTGAAAATGCATCTAGGAGAAATACTATCAGAATTTCTGGTCTACCTGAAAAACACGAAGGAAGTAATAGGGCAAATGTTATTACCACCTGGCTTGCAAATATTCTAAATAGACTAGAGGAAGCTCATAGATCTTTAACAAATCCTACTACAAAGAAAATCTCTACGCCAGCATCTGTCATTGTCAGACTTCTTTCCTGTCAAGATAAAGAATTAGTATTAAAGACTGCAAGGTCAAACTTTCCTAAAATGAGCAATAATATAAGCAGATTTGACAGTGACTTCTTTTCTTCAGTGATAACAAAGAGGAAGTCCTGTTTACCATTAATAAAAGAACTGAAAAAAATAGGAATTAAAACACATCTATTGTTTCCTACCAAGCTAAGACTTTTTCTTCCAGATGAACAGAAAATATGTGATTCTTTGTAGAATGCTTTTACCTGCCTTTAATAAAACAAGGTTTTAGACAATACTGAGGACATGGATTGGAGCAGTCCATCACTAAAGAGACATGCTGAAAGAAATAGTTGGAAGAACAATGAGAACAACATGTTAAACATAACTTAATAAACTGCTATATTTAATTAGGACACTCAGTCTAACTTATTTTGATTTGAATATTTGGGCTTTAGAGCCTGGACTTTATTAATATAATGGGGGAAAACAACCCTGTTTTCTTTTTTTCTCATTCACTTGTCTTAAACATATAATTCATATACATTTTTTCATCTATCTCTATGTTTATATTTATATTTA
Source organism: Protopterus annectens (assembly GCF_019279795.1). Lineage (NCBI taxonomy): Eukaryota > Metazoa > Chordata > Ceratodontiformes > Protopteridae > Protopterus > Protopterus annectens. Next base: position 1,331,802,339 of record NC_056731.1, on the reverse strand, counting down.
TATGTAAATCTGCATGTGTATGTATATGTGTGTATGTGTGGTGGGGTATATGTATATATGAATATTTGTCTAGTACGAATGTCTGTGTGTGTTGGTTTATTTATGTGTCTGCTGATATAACAGTAGTTATATGGATGAGATATGGAGTGAAATTAAATGCTAGATAATATTGGAAGTCAGGAATGATTAAATTAATCTATTAACAGAACATGAAAATTAAATCTTTTTTCATAGTTCGTAATGCGCATTCTAGAAAATTACTTATTACATTTTTTTTTAATACATTTAATGTGGTTCTGTTTTATAAACACCTTTAACAATATTGTTTGCACTACAGAATTGCTGCATTTTCTGTGTGGGTTCCTCCCTTTCCTCTTTCTTTTTGGTTGTATGGTGCATTAGTTGTGTTATCTGATGCTTCTCCTGTTTTAGTTGCCATGGGAGATGATGTGTGGATGTGAGCTGTTTTGCTTGAGTGTATGTGTTTTTTTGGGCTTTGCTTTTTGATGTAGTGGGAGCATTGCTGTTTTCATGATTGTTGAAGGAGTTTGTGATATGTTGGTAGGTGATAGGTGTATGGAATTTGGCTGGGTTTTGTCGTTGCTTTGATATGGTTCACTAAGACAATGTCAATGATGAGTGACATTTTAGAAGTAGTTGCTCATTCCTGTCAAGGACAGGGGTTTTGTTATTGAACTGATGTTTGACAAGCTTGTTGGCTATCTCGACTTATGTATGGGTAACGTGTTCTTCTATACTAACAAAAAAAGGAGAGGACACAGATTTGATGTTACTTACCAGGTTCTTCCCACTATGGTCTTGAGCAACTCTGTTTGCTGCATCATTGCTGGTTTGGGGACTCTTAGTGACCAGACTCTTACATCTCACAGGTAAAGAACAGGGTCAAAGACTATATATAACTCACTGTGTCCTACAATAACACATAGATTATAAAGGTAAGATAAAATTTATAGGTAAACAATTACACATTCTCATATGTATCATTACTTAAATAGGACTGTACGAAACAGTCAAGCCATTTGAAGCACTGTTAATTTACACCAACATTTCAAGTAAACTGCAGATTGTGTCAAAGTACAGTCTTGAAAATATTGTTCTAGATGTATACATGAAATTAAAATGGAGATGGTGGCAAAGTGTCCTGGTATACACTGGATAATATATACCATCAAATTTGTTTTTGGCTAAAAGAGAAGTCATGAATTTACTAGAGATTATATTAGCTCCCTATAAGTAGTTTACAATTTAGAAATATTACATTAGTAGAGCAATCAGAGATTTCTCCATCACTCTTGACATTTTTGATGACTGTACAGATAGCTAGGTTGAGATGCAGACCCAGGGACCTCTTTGGCACTGTTGAACATTGTTGGTTTTAGTACTTTTGCAATGTTTCATGTGTGAATGCAAGTGAGAAGGGGAGAACTGTTTATTGGTTTAGTGCAATGTCACTACAGTTTGTTCTGCTGTGTGCTTGCCCTAAGCATGGATTAGTCAATACTGAATGATGTAACAGCTGCTGTCTCTGGAGTGAGACTATGGAGGCAGTCATGTGTGTAGAAGAGCTTGGAATGGTGTACAATTTCCCTGGAAAATTCTACAGTAGTGAGTATTTCCTTGGTAGTGCAGATGGAGACTAAGAAGGTCAGATGCAGGACTTCAGCATGGAGGATAATTGACAACTTTTGATCTTGGTCTGCTGCTGAGCTAAGCTTCCAAATTCAAAATTCTTTCACATATCTTGCTATAAAATAATATGGCCTTTAATGTTTTTGAATTTACTTTGGTTGGTTGTGATTGCAATTGTGGGCTTGACTTTGTTTTTCTTTTTCCTATCCATGCAATGTGCTTATTCAGAATTCTTGGTGTATGCGTCTATAGTCCTGTCTTAATTTAATGACAAAGCATTGTACAGAATGTTAAGAAATATCATGGCACCACAGTAATTCATAAAGTTACCAACATGCTGGCATTCCATTTCAAATATCCCTTTGTTTTTATTTTTAAGGAAATGTTACCCAGCTTCAGGTGGTATTGGGATTCATGTGTAGTCAAAATGTTAATTATATTGACTGTCATCTTTAAATAAGTTGCTTGTTTTTGTTCAGGGATGGGGGTTTTATGTTGGAACTGATGATTCACAAACTCAGCAGGTGTCTTGATGGTGCTAAAAGCCACATGAAGGGGGGTGGTTAGAAAGGATAAAAAATGTGTGCATCATACAAATAGAAATTCTAGAGATGAAGGGATTTATGTTTGCTACCTTTATAGTTTACATACAAATTTCATAATTACATTCAAATTAAATGAAATCCCCTGTTAAAATGTTATTTACTGATAGAGATTTAAAAAGGTATAGTTTTATTATTTAGTGTTTAAGTTGTAAATAATTCACTTTATTCTGTGCTGAATAGGATCAAATGACTTGCATGTCATGACAAACAGTTGGGTTAGTGGCGAGTAATCATTGTGCATACAAGTTACATTTTGAAGTATATACATAATTTAATTAAGTAATAATATGTAATTATCTACCTATTTATATATATATTTATATGGGTCTACTTGACATAACTGAAATGTCAGTAGACTGACTTTCATAAGACTGAGAACAGAAACTTGAAGTTTCAGATGAGTGAAACTTCACAATACCAATGTTCAGAAGACTAAATATTTGAAATGCCGACAGTCCAAACTGAGCAGAATAGGAAACCCGCTCATTTCTACACTGTAGTGTGACCTTGGAGTTGGTATATTTAATTTTCAGGGGGTCTTGGGGGTGCAGCCCCCCATGGGGGGTGCACAGGGCACAGCCCCCCTGCAAAAACATTAAAGCTGAAAATAAATAGTTGTGAATATGAATATTCAGTTGAATTTTCTGCTGGTTTGAGAGTATTGGTTAGTGGGTGGGGTATGGGTGAGGTCAAGTACGTAGTTTAGGTTGGAATGTTTTAGTGTGTTAATCCAGTTGTATTCATTTTTACTGTTGTTATTTCATTAAATGGGAGGAAAGTTGGGATTTCATTGTTTCTGTGTTGTGTATGTCGGGTATGTCAGGTTTCGGGTTTGTGGGATATAGATGTTGTGGTCTTGGTCTTATGAAAGTTGGTCTACTGAGATTTGGTTATGTGAAGTAGACCCATAAATCCATAAATATATGCATATACATACATATATGTATGTATATATATATATATATATATATATATATATATATATATATAGATATATACACACACACACACACACACACACACATATATATATATATATATATATTAGACGTTCCATTACAATAAATATTTTTGGAGAGTGGTTTATATGTTTATATGTATGTATGAATAGATATGTCTGAATAAACATAGATATAGATATAGATATAGGATCATAAGATCATAGCACATTACTAGGCTACTGGCCCGAAGACCCTTATAAACCTAGCCAATAAATTAGCCCATGTTCTCACAAGTCAGCACCATATGCCCCTGTCAGCAGGGACACAGTTAGAATCCCAGGGGTGTATTTTCTATTTCCCATCCAGTCATCCAGGTTCCTCTTAAAGAGGGATAATGAGGTACTCTGCTTGAGGTGGAGAGGGAATCTATTCCACAGATGAGGAGTCTCTGGGAGACAAATCTGTCCTGCCAGCAAGTCCTATTGATGTTGCATACCAAGTTGAGGTTTTGCATGCTTGTCACGCAAGTGGAGTTTGGCTTGTGGATGTGCAGCAATTTCATCAAGGTGGGGTCAGAGATTGCTCTGTATGCCAGACATAGATCACCTCTGAGGAGACTGTATGAGACATAGTAGAGGGACCGGGCTTTTAGCCTATCTGTGTAGGATATAGATATAGATATGGATATAGGTAAACATATAGCTACACATATAGATATAGATACAGACACAAATATAGATACAGCTATAGATATAGATATATATTCTAGGGCATGATATTGCTTAATACATGCTAAATACCTTTTCTTTGTTCAGTTTCTTATATATGATCTGATAGTAGTGGTAAGTTTAAAATGTTGCTTGCAGTAGATGTTTCGTGGGAAGTTTGGATAGGATTTCTCTTCAAGTTAGGAACATTAAGTTCCATGTTAGGGGGATTGCTTTAAATTTAAGTTATATAAGATTAATTTTAGTGGCATTCTAAATTTGGTGTCTATACCAATTGCTAATAGCTATTCATTTATTGCCACTTTGCTTTATTTATTCAATTCTGCAGGTAATTCAATTGTATTACTTAAGGGAAAGATTATTATAATTGGCTAGGCTTAAAATGGCTCACAAGGGCAGTTAGCTTAGTACTAATCTATGAACCTATGAACCTATTAGTAATGGAATACTATATGACTGTTTACATTGTTACAGTATACCACATCTAAAATGTATTCAATTAATTTAAATGGTCTGCAAAAGGGAAAATTTACTGAAATATTTTAACTTATTTAAAGCTCATTTTTTTTCAAGAAACTCATTTGACAAGTAAATATATTGATAAATTTAATTTAAAAGACTATACTGGCTTAGTCAGTTCCAACTTGTGTGAAAAAAATATGTATTGCAATTCTTTGGAGAAACTCTATTTTAATGCCCAAAATTATCAGCACATATACTAACAATAAAGGAATCTTGTGTGACATTATGATCACTACAGGCTAGTTGACTGGTGTTCATGGCATATATATATATATATATATATATATATATATATATATATATATATGTGTGTGTGTGTGTATAGATATAGATATATATATAGATATATATAGCATAATCCACACTGCCAGGGATGTAACCCATGCCATCAATGTTGTCGAACAGCTATGCATGCACTGTGTGCATCACCAGAACAGGTATCACACATGCATTTGGTGCAACACCTTGATGGGTGTTCTGCACCATCAGACAGTAATGCTTATGCAACAAAAATAATACCTAGGCATGGCCAATGAGATGTGTCACAGCTCACTGTGGCAAAGGTGGTACTTACATATTATCGCAACCCCTTTCCTGACATAACAAGTGTCTGATTAACGAGCCCTTCTCCTGCTGAAACTCATTATTGTAATTAACACACATGCACACACAAACACATACATATCTCATAATATTATATATCTTCACTAATAACTGTGGTATTTTCAAACTTTCTGTCATTGATGGCTTATGCTGCCTAGGATTCAGATTACCGACTTGGCCGATCACATTCTTTCCCACTTCCCCTCCATCAAGCTGGTTTACAAATGGGACTGCATCCTCTCTTACTTGTAAATGTGGATGATTCTTATTACTATTATTTTATTATCAGTTTAATATTTTTGCTGTTGTTTACTGTTTGTTAGACAGGCAACATCAGTGGTGAGATTAATCGTTTTTGTATGTGTGTGCGCACGTCCACTAAACAATCTTATATTTCCCATAGTGGTTTCTGTCTTGGCATGACATGACAATCAAATAAACTCTTTTTTTTCTATTGTCATATGCTGTCATAATGAGCTTCACACGATCTGTTAATATATTTTTTTACAGTGGCCGTGACTTTTTGGATTTTCCAAAAGAATGTTTGGCTGAAAAACACTATAATTTTACCACTTGCTTATTTGTAATGTACAGTAAATGGGAAGAGTAATTTTGCCATTCTTCCTGTTCCTGCTGCCTACCCAATGTGATACAACAGTGATTAGGAATTAAAACAACCCTTTTCTGTAGTACATGCAGTTTTTCTTGACAACAGTCACAATTATGCCAGCTTAAAAATGTGGTTGCGATAATACGTAAGTACCGCAAAGGTGGTGCACTTCAGTTGTACATCACTGGAAGATATGTGGGGAGGTACATGAAGAAGGATGTATTGTACTCAGTTGTTGGTGTGATGAAGGCTGTGAACTATGGAGGTATTATGACCTTTGATATGGATGTCCTGCATATACTCAGTAGTTGTGTTACATACAAGGGAGTAGTCACCACTGTGGCCACATGTTGGTGGACGTTCCACATACCATCTATTCTAGGACACAGTTCAGACACCTGGTCTGCTTATAGGGTGTGATGCTTACATTATCCTTGGGTTATGCATTTGTTTTCATAGTGTAACAAATTCCCCCATGTTTTTGTTTCATCTGATGTGTTGTAATGGCTGTGTCAGCAGTCTTTGATGTGTGTTGATACTGTCTGTATTATACTAATGTCACTGCTGGAGTCAATGATTGCCAACAATCTGTACTCTGTACAGCTGTTTGGACACCATATCTGTATGTCATTCTTGATGTCTGTGACTTAAATAATAGACAGAAAAGGGCCTAGCAAACAGCCCTGATGTACATACCTGATCACTGAACCCAAGATATAGGTCACTCCACACATTTCAACATATTTAGATGCCACATATCTGATCCAGTGGTCTACCCACTTGGTGATATATATGCTTATGGCCACATCTGACAGTGTAGATTGAACACCTGAGTGTGGATTTGTGTCAAATGCCTTGGCCTGGTCAAGTTCCACAGGATGATAGTGTTGTTGTCATACATGCTCTTGATGACCTCTATGAAGACATCTAACAGATGTAACAGACATGGATGCAGCATTAGCAACTCACACATATGTGTTGCACACAGATGGGATATCTCTAATGTCCAGTTAGTAAAGGTCCATGATGACATGTTGGTCTACCTAACAAATGAGGAGAGTCACAATGTGTCTATACATGCATGCATCAGGTGCTGTCCCCTCAACTTAGATGGACGTGTGTTGATGTACACACTTCTATGAGAACATAGTCCATGTGGAGGGTGAGATCACATGTGTACCCAACTGAGTCAGGTAGGTGTATGTTCTGAGTCATACTGTAAGTGATATGTGATGTCACAGACCATTGATTCTGTGTGACAGGCCTGAATGAAGGTAAGACAGTGCATACTGCCTATCTTCATCTGGCCTAGGGTTTAGACACAATCACCCACACAGATATCATTAAGAAACTCTCCCAGCTGGGGATTCCCTTAACCCTTACATCATTGGATGGCTACCAATTGGCTCATTAACAGAACACATACTGCAAACGTTGGTGAATCAACCTTTACCAGTAGAGCTGTCACCATTGGCATAACCCAAGGATCTGTGCTGGCACTTTACTGTTTGGAATTTATTTCTTGACAGTCCATGCTAAAGTATATGGCCTTTGGCTTATCAAATTTGCTGATTCTTGCATATTGGGTGCAATCATTAAGGCCACCAAGATAATAACATACTACAGGAGGGGCTCACACTGACAAATGAGTAATGCCAAACCCACACAATCTATAAATAAACACAAAAATGGGACATTATTTTTGCCTTCTGCAGAGTGGAATTCCACTCTAATTACAGCACTGTTTTGAAACCCAGTGGTGCAAGACCTGGGAACACACATAGACGGCAACCCAAACTTTGACCACCAAGTGTCTACAGTGATATGGAAAGGCTACATTGTGCACCTCATAAATCAGGCCATTGTATCCAGATCTGAAGATGATATAACAGCACTGTACTCGAACCTCATCAGAACAATTAATAGAGTATAATGCTCCCTTTTGCATGAACCTCACCAGACACCTGCAGGAGCTGTTGATACCACAGTGGTTTTTCAGGGCCAACAAACCATGCTATGATGTATGTAGATAGACTGAAAGCCATATCACTGTAATCTATATCTTATAGGATGAGGTGACTTGTGCCTGGCCTGCAGGCCAGTCTCTGACCCTGCCCTAATGAGAATACTGCACATCTGCAAATCAGCTATAGCTGATGGCATCAGCAGAATGTGGTGAGAGGAAGATGGTAATAGCAGTGTCTCACATGCTGGTGCAAAATGCTTTCTGTAATGTCAAGCAAGTGCACAAACATAAACACACCCTGGTTGACTGCAGTGAGAACAGAACCCCTACCTAAGTACACAGACTAGAGAACTCAGTACTTTACGCAAACACCACACCACAAGTCTGCAGGACAACTTATGGTGGATGACATTGGCATTGGATGTTGGAAGGAAGATGTTGGGAGGGCAGTATGAAATCAATGCGTAGGCATGTTCAGCTGTAAAGATATTTCAAGTTCTGCATGTTACCATATTGATAAGTGTTCAATGTGTAGTATTTGATGGATGTGTATCAATGTGCAGGTGTACTTTAAGAGATAGCTTTACAAACTATATGAAACAGGTATCCGCATTACTACAAGTATTGGAAAATCTGAATGTGTATTTTCGTTATAATGATGTGCATAGTATATAACACAACATTTATTAAGTTATGCAGTGTAGCTGTTATATTTGTAATCAAGTACTGAGAGATCAGGATTGCAGTGCATGGGGGGGCGATAACAGATGGCTGCAGTGTAAATATGTGACATTTTCTTAGATAGCACATTCATTTTTTTTTTAAATGTATTTTCCTGCCATTAAAACTAAATTGACAGTGAAAAAAAGTTATGCATGCTATTGCCCACTTTGCATAGTGCAGTGCTGAGCAGCAGGTTTGTGTGTTGGTTGGTAATGTGTTTGCACTTGCAAGATACACATTTCTACTGCTTTCCCTGTTTGTGCATAGTTAAGCAGTGAGCAAATGAGAGCCTCAGTGTTAAAATTCTAAGACTTCTCAGTATTGAGGGTGTGAAATACACTTGCTGTTTAAGTGTGGCAGCAGATGTAGATCCATTCCTTTTTGAGCCCAGATGATATAGGTTTCCAATCCAGGTGTATGTAGTACTTTTAAATAAGTAGTGATAATGCAAGGCAATAAATCTTTATACTACATTAAGCATGTGTTACTGTGTGTGACATTGCACAGTATGTTTAAGTGGCATTGTAAGTTGGTAACCACACCACAGAAGATTTATTCACCATCATTTGGCATTGCTGTACAATGCCAAACTCTATGTAAACATAGTGGCCAAAAAGTGAAGGGCTCCATTATTTTTTTTGCACTTGTGTGTGTTGTGTGTGATTCTATTTTTTTACCAGATTACAGGTGTTAAAATGGGGTAGATAGGAAAGTGGTGAAATGGGGGGGGGCAAGCAGGGGAGGGGACAAAGAGAACGCAATATAGGAATGTCCAGGAGGGAGGTAAGAAAGAATCACTGCAATCCATTTCTTCAGTAGTGTAAAATGAAAATACATACTGAATATTAGCTGAATTTGGACTGTCACCTCCACAAATTGGGTGACAACAACACAATCATGTTGTATAACCAATAGGACCAAATCAAGTGTGTCAAGAGGACACATGTCACAAATGGACAGGAATGTTTGGGATGATATTTTGTGTGGGACAGGTGCTCATTTTTTTTTACTTCAGTAAGACAGGAATGCTGAGTAAGGGGCATTGGTATTTCTGGGACAGGTAAGTCAGGTAGTTGAAGAAGTAAATGCAAACAAAACCAAGACAAGACATGGAAAGTGGGAGACACAAAAGGCTGGGGGACACCATTATTAGGGTGAGGGAGGGGATAATGCAAGATCATACCTGTCAAACATGGGGACACTGAGAATCTAGTCCTCACTAGAAGGACTGTCATCACTGCTCCTTACTCCACTGACTACTGGAGTGCTTGCCATCTTCTCCTCCTAAAGACCATGAGGGAAAGCAGCCTTTCCATCTGGTGTAGGTGTACATCAATGTTATGGTGCATGACCCTATACACCAACCCTGGCATCTCCTGGTGGGTGATGAAATTCCTACCTCTGCCAGTACTCCCAGAGAGAACCACAGCATCATCTGCTGGGGTAGTGCTACCTGACATCACAGGTAGTGCCAGTGCAGCAGAGGCAGTACTTCCAGGTGTGTTCACAGATGTGCTGGGCATTGGTGCTGGAGTCAGTGGAGCGGTGGCAGGATGACCCACTGGGGTTGTCCTACTTTGCTGTGCTGTGAAGCATTTAGTGATTTGTTAAAGATGGATGACATAGAGACATTTTGGCAACACATAACAGAAAATGAAAAAGAGATAAGAGTTGGGGCTGACAGAAAAAAAATAAATAAAATTAGTGCCGTCATATGTGACATGCAATGCATTATCACAATAACACAACTATTTTATCTTAATTATTACATTTAAGTATATGTCCTAACAAACTATAATTATGGATTGCTCAAAGTAATCTTTGTGTGACAACCCCATTTAAACCTGGGGCAGTAACTAAGGAGCCTCAGTCCTTACCATTGTCTCTAGTAAGGGAGCATCACTGAAAGCAGGAATAGAAATACACAATTTCCCATAAGAGTACACCAGGAACAGGCTCCAAATCTGGGACTGGACTATATGCTTCACTCCAGGTCCCCAAATGAGTCTTCCACTAACCACTGCAGAGCACTGTGTCTAAATTCTAGGTATTTGACATACTCACTCTTAAATATTTGATATTCACACATACAAACACACATGGGAAAAACTGGCACCAGTTTACCTGCTATATCCTCTTTCCCAAATTACAAGGTAAAAGCTGCAACCAGTCAAATATCACAATACCCTTCAAAATGGGTGTTCAATTATATTGGGTACAATAAATATTGATATATATTTTGGCATGTAATCCTAGCAGTAAGGCTTTTTGGATTGACCCTGGTGTTATCACAATAAGCAGAAACACTCTCAGGTTACTAAAAGTACTTTCTAAATAACCAGCCACAATAAAATGTAGTAAAATGTTTAATAATAAATAAAATTATTTAAAACATGTATACACTGAATAACTGGTTCTAATAAACCATAGAGTTTCATCACAAAAGAATTATGAAAATAACACTGTATCATAGATTTCACACTGATTGTAGAAAAACTCTAACAATCAAACTATAGTTCCCTAACTATCTAAAGATTAACTGTCCCTGTTTAATCTAATTAACTCAGCAAGGCAAGATGATACTCTTACTTCTGCTAGGCAAGGTAAAAATGTATGCCCACTCTTTAGGCTGTTGTCTGGTCCTCGGTGAGTAGAATAACAACTACTACTGTTATTGCTGAACAGCTCTGTAAAACAAATTGAGTGATAACTACTGATCTGGAAAAACAACTGAACAACTACAACAAATATTGTGACTCAGAACCTGCTTTTATAGTAGAATATTTTTAAAAGTCACAGAAACCTGTTATGAGAATTCTACTCTCTCATATCAGACTTTAAAAAGTTAACAAAACAGCTGCTATGGAGATTATATTCCTTTCAGCTCTAGCATACAATGACATCACATCTAGGTCATCTGACTGGTGTAGCCTACATTCAGAATTCTTTTTTGAAAATATGTACATTTGGTCAGCCAGAAGAACACTGTTTGATTCAAACATATTACAGAAATCAAAGTAATAATAAAAAAAAATAAATAAACTTATTGACAAAATTATAGCTAGTCATGCTGGCATATATAACACTGAGTAATTTACAATTATTTACAAGTATTTACAAAACTTCAGCCAGTCATGCTAGCACAGATAACAATATCTGATATCCTCACACCTTGCAGTGTGCATATATTGCACACATGCTTGGTCCAGTTATACAGATTACAGTTAACAGCAGGCTTTTATGTTACTTGCATAGATTTTAATTTATGCAATATCATTAAAGAATTGCAGTATTGTATACTTGCTACTCATGGTATTTGAGCCCACAACCTCTGACTACAGTATTAACACTTGACTCCTAAAGCTGGTTTGTGCTATAGACTTAAGCATGCATACTTGCTTTTACAGTTAGGATATGCATGCTTAGTTTGCTACTACCGTATGGAAAAGAAGACGATCTATCTTTAACCTTTAAAGCTACAATAGTACTTCTCTTGTGCTGCATACATATCACTTGCTTCTATCAGTCTCTCCAGATGATCAGCTGAGCCTGTCTATTCAACTAAATTTCAGGATTAGCTGTGAAAAGAAAAGAAAAGAAAAGGAAAGAACAGAAGAGTATTATGCATACCAGTCTGGCATATATTTAGCTTTCTGTGTCTTATAAATTCTCTCTATTAGGATACTTATACAACTGTGGGATGCTGCTAGTTTGAAACTCATCCATCCACTGGTTGAGTGCATCCCTCTTGTGCCATTTTAGGTCATTGAAGTAGTACCGACACTGTTCTCCAGTGTGTGGGTTGCCGGCTGCACTGGATACAGCCTTGGCCAGATTATTCCAAGCCTCAGACTTGTACTAGGAGCCAGAATAGTCCCGTGCAGAAGACTTTGGCTATGGTGCTTTACTAGGAGCCCAATAAATATTCTGGACTCCTGAACACCCCACCTCTGTGCCCTAAATTAGGCACCTTCCCCTCTAAGGCCAGACATGTCTAATCCCAAAAGCAGAGTAATAACAAATGATGATTTCCCATCAGTTCCCATTATCTCATGTACTGGTAGTGCACAAACCAAGGAAATGATGCCAACCACATTTGCACAATGTTAAGTGGAGAACAACAGTGCCAAGCAAGGAGGAAAGCAATTTTTGAAATTGAAAGTTTAATCTGACACTTGATATTAGTTTGAGGGGTATCTGCTGCTGTAAGTGTTAAGCAGTTTAACCTTGCTGACATGCACTGGAGGCATGAATATCCTGACTTGACAGATATGTTTGTTTGGCTTTATACACTGCTAAAATAGATTTTTACAGTGTGGGATTCAAACCTATGCATAAGAGACAAGACATTTTGCTCTACAGTAGTGATTTTCCACTTTTGCCACAGAAGACGTACTTCTCAGACATACTCATGAATCACCCATAAATACAGATGAATGTTTGAGGTGTTAGCCATGTATGTTTGTGACCTGAGAAGGTCCTCATATATAGATTAATTTCTGTATGTGCCTTATTTAAGTGTGAAGGCCATCCAAGTTCAGCCATCAGAATTTTACTTACAGAAATATAGTAGACAGTATAACCTCAGTAATACACCTGAACCTTCAAAACATAGTAAGGTCATCTTATCCCTCACACATATAATTCATATCTACTCAACTATTTATGATTATGTATAAAGTGCCATAAGTGAGGCGGAATATAATGTGAAATGGAATGACAGTAAAAATGTCTTGAATTTCCTGTATTAGAACCCAGAACCATGTGTACAGAAGCCCTACACTTACTCCTGTTGCCACAGGAATATTGAAATAATACTTGTATATTTTCCTGTTCATTACTATAAACTGCACTGTCACAACAGTAAAAATATGTTTCACTTCCTGTATTAGAACCCCAGACCATCTGTATTGCAGTGCTACACTTACACCTGCTGCCACAGGAATAGTTAAATTGCAGTTGCATAATTCCCTATAAATTCTTAATTTATGTGTGTTAATTGCTGCACAACACTACTTAGCATGTTTGTGCTATGCCCAACATAATTAATAGAAAGTATCCATTTTAAATTGTTGAATGTCTGCATCCTGTCTGCAGGTGTTCAATGAGTGCAGGTGTTGGGGAAGCTTGCTAATCACCATGCAATCTCACTTGGCAATGTTGTTTGATGGAAAGCAAAAACTGCAACAGTGTTTCCTTTTTGACCTTTATACTGTCTATGCTCTGTCTACAGGTGTTCTGTTTGATCCTGTGTGGGCCACTAGTCCAGGTTTGCGCAATGCTAAGTGTAGTGGAAATGAAATAATCGCAGCTAAGCATGACATTCATTGTGTGTCTCCAGTTCCCTTGTTTGAAGTAAGAAGTGCACAGCACAAACACTGGCATTAAAAAAAAAAAGAAAAACACACAAAAGAAGAAAATAAATCTATTAAATAAAAAGAACTCATGCGTATTTTGATTGCCCTCAGGAGTAGAGGGAAAATATATGTAGCCACTGGCATGTTGGAACATAGCTTTCAGAAACTGATGGTGGACCCTGGATGTTAATGCCTGTGACACCTTCAGCATGTCCTCTATTGGTCTCTGAAAGATTCCTACAGCTAATATTGTAAGTGCTACATATATCTTTGCCTCCACCAGTATGGGTTACCCTGAGTTGATGATGACAGAGGTTGCAGAATTCCTGTAGTGTGTCTGTATCTACCTCATAGTGCTCTACAACTTCCATCTCATGCAGATTGTGATAAGTTAACCAGGGTCAGAAAACTCTTCTCCTTCTTGGCTGTGGTCCGTTAGCAGCAGCAGCAGCAGCACAGACTTCAGCCTGTTGTACATACACATGAATTAAAGCAACAGCAGCCCCTAACATTGTTTCTGTGTAGATTCCTTTCTGTGGCTGTATTCCAATACATTTTGGAATTTGCAGGAAAGCCAGCACTGAGTCTACATGGTTGCTTTATAGCTTGTTGAATAGCTCCTTCATCTTGGATTGGTTGATTAGCATATAGTTCAGCTGCTTATGCTGTAATTAGCATGACATAGTGTTTACTGTGGCTGTGAGGCACTACATACCATGTAGGTGCCTCTTGCTGAATAGAAAACAGTGCAAACATTTAGCAGACCATATAGGGTTTATTGAATCTGCCCTTTAAAATTTCTTTGCTTCCCAAATAAACCAAGATTGGCTTTAGGTCATAATACAATAGATTACAAGAATGGTGGAGTAGGTTTTCCTGATACAGAATTATATGCTTTACCTGCACTTATCAGAATAGTTGCATTATGGTTTAATCCTAACTATTCAGAAAAAAAAAAAAAAAAATTCATAAGATCATCTGGTTAAAGAATAGCAATATCATGTCCACACAACATACTCAAATTTCAAGTAATAATTCTGAATGGTTATTAAATGACTATTTTACTCAGAAGACTAATAAACTACTCGATGTATACTATATCAGTAATATTTAATTACATTTAGAAACTTTATTTTTAAAACTTCTGATATGAAAACTTGTCTTTTTACAATATTCCCTATAGCTTTCACAGTAGACTGCATTCATACTCTAAAGTTCTCCAAAATGTTAGACTTAAATAATAAAAAAATTGATTTTTTTTTTTGTATCAAATGATGAATGAGGGAAACTACTTACAGTATGTCAGTTCTAAAACTTATATAATGCCCGATGCAGTAAAAAATTCCTTTCCACCATGTATTATTTTTTAAATAATCTTGATTCAGGAAATAATCTAGGTAAAACTTTTTTATCTTAAATATATGATTTAGCAAGAAATATAAAATTACATGTAAATAACAGTTTTGGAATTATTTTAAGTTAATTAATCATACCAATGTCCTGCAAGAAGATAAGAGATTCGTATTTCCAGGGATTCAATAAATTCCTTGTTGGCTTCACTCAAAGTCTACATAGAGTTTACATGTGTGCATGGTGGTGCAGTGCGAGCAGTAACACATAATGCATATTCATGCTACACACTGCATTTACTTGAACTTTTGTGGTCGGCAACAGTGTTGCTTGCCAGGAAAACATGTAAACAAACATGTGTAGCATACCTGTTGAAATCAGCCCTCTGATAGCACGTGACTTTGCACGGAATGTCACAATGATCAACAGGGCTTTACAGATAGCTCTTAGTCTCTTAGTGTAACACATCTGGATGAAGGCCAACATAATATGGGGACAATGACCCAGAAATAGGGATATATTTGACATAGACGTCCTACAGAAACGTGCTAGAAGTACATGTTCTGAAGGACTTGAAGTATGAAACTCAAACATATCTCTCAATCTCTTAGAGTAAGAAGTCTAGACAAGGCCAGAAATAATGGGAGGGGGGGCAAAGACCCAAAAATAGGGACATATTTTAAAATATTGCTCTTACAAACATAGAAAGTTGATAGAATAATATGTTTTGCATTAGCATGAATTTTCTGAGGAGCATGAAGTTTGAAACTGAAATGTCTGTTATTATATTCTGACCAGTCTGCAATGACAGGCCAATAATTTGCCAGAAAACCAAAATTTTATGAGGAAAAGATCAAAAATATGAGACAAAAATCTGGACATTCTGCAATAATCTGATCAGTTGAGAGATATGAACTCAGATGTGTGTAATATTTAGTCACATCAGTCCTGAGACCATCCCAGTGACATGGCAGAAAGCTATAAATTTGATAAAGAACACATCTGGACATCCTGTGAATATTTGGACAGTTCAGAGGCATGAATATGAAGAATATGGTCCAAACACAGTACAGGACAGTGTATCTACAGTGCAAAATATTGTGATATCCCATTCCTGACACTCTGTACTGAAGCTGTGTAAATGATCTGTACAGTATATGCACTGCCCTGTAAAATAAACACTCTGGGAAGTGTGTGTATTGAATAGGGACACACAAATGAATTGTAGAAATGAACACAGGGAAAGAGGACAGGTGAAACAACCTAATCTACAGCAGATGAGGGCATGTTAATGGAAGATGGTTGTAGCAGTAACACCAATCACATATCTATATGGTACAATAGGGAATGCACAGTGAAAATGTGTATTATGTGACTGTCACACAAGGTGACATAACAATGGGGAGGATGTCTGTGTGATATAAGCATCCTTACATGAATAATGCAGAGGACATCTATCAGGGATCTGACATACAAATGGGGTAGAATGCATATTGTAAAGCTGTGTGAACTGATCTGCCTGAATATGAGTGTAATCTTGCAAAGGTCTCCAGCAAGTGGGGTACAGGTAAAGGCTGAAGGGAAACAGTAAATGACGCAGCCACTATCTTGGACAATATCAGAAGAATAACACTAGTAATCCCATGCCCCTGACATAACAAGTGTGACTTATAGTGATGAGATGATTCTGCACAAACACACTTGAACAACTATTATGATACATCCACACTCCAGGAGGGTAACCATGCAAACTCTCCCGGCACTGAAACATCTGCTGGAGGTGTTAGGAGGGACACTGCCATACCTGTATGCGACATTATGAGCAATACAGGCTAGTTGACTGGTGTGCATTGCATATATCTATGGAACAGTCACCACTGTCATGAATGATATCCATCCCATTAATAAAAACAAAAAATAAAGGAATGTAGGTACGACTTCAGGCTCCAGACTCTAAAATCTTTATTGCAATATTATACACACCGGCGCTTTCACTAAATGCTTCATCAGGTGTTCTTGTTTCCACTAACCAATTAGGGTTCTTTAATAGTCTTAAAAAAGATCACAATGACCAATGCAATCAGTTCTTCAAACTACAAAACTACACTAAATCAAAAAATAAATACATTTCAAAAACTGTTGCTCCTAAAATTCTTATACATACACTTTCATTACAAGTGTATCAAAGACTATACTCTGTACAAATTAAAAGTCATAAGTCTAATTAAATTAATAATTAAAGTACATACACTACAAGGACTACAAAACATAGACATAAAACTTTCTGTGTTTCTCATAAAAAATATGATAACAACAGACAATAAATAGGCAATCAAATATATCTCATTTGACATATAAAAAATATATCACATTTAACATAAAGATAATTGTCCCTAGGTGTAAACCAACAAATGTAGCAAAAGTAGACAGACAATGCCTTGACATTTTATATTAATAAAATCTTACTGGTCTTCATAACTCACACTGGATATCGAGAGATGTTAACATGGTGAAATATATATATATTCAATAACAGAATTGCATACAACTAAAAGGAAGCATCAGATGTCTATACCTTTCCTTTTTCTACATAATGGCCTAGATTTTAATATGGGTCTTAAAGGGACATGGTCATTTAGTCCATGTCCTTTGTTGGCCCTTAATCTAACAATCCACTGAGCTTTGATCTCCTCTATAAATTTCCTGATGTCCCCTCCCCTTTTGTTTTCATATAGTTTGGTAATAGCCATGAACTTAAAGTGATGTGTGACATCAGTCTCCATGACATGCTTAGCCAGTGCATTGAGCCTGCTTCATTTGTTGATGTGATATACATGTTCTCTCATTCTTTCCTTAAATGTTCTGTCTGTTTTCCCAACATAGAACTTTTTACATGTTTGACACACAGCTAAATAAACAATATGCTCACTTTCACAAGTGGCTTGTACTCTAAAATTAAATACCCTGAATCCGGGTGTGTAAACTGTGAGCTTGTGTCCATGTAATGATAGAATGAATATTTAGTGCAAGGTCGAGTCCCTCCCTCAACACTCCTTTCTACTATATTTCTAGGGGTACACAAGTGCCTTTTGAGGGGACTTCATGTTTCTAAATGTAAACCTGGGTTCTGTGTCTATCAATCTGCTGATGTCTCTATCAGTAGTCAGAAAATTCCATTTCTTCGTTATTATGTCAGTGTAAGTGGAGATGTTTCTAGAATAACATAGGGACATCCTAAGCTTATTGTTATAATTTATATCCTTATCTCCATTAGATTTATAATATTTTTCAGAGAAATAGGGTTTAGCTTCCATTTGTCTATGATCGCCTATCAGGACAAAGTTATTCACTATATCTTTGTCACTGTATCCCCTCTCTCTCAGCTCATCAATAGTGAGTGCTAGCTGATTCTCAAAACCTACGTCTTTCACATTGAGCCTGGATGCCCTATATACTTGGTTTTGTACCACATTTCTAAAAATGTATGAGGGGTGCATACTTTCTCTGCTTAAAAAAATGGTTCAAAGGACAGCTTTTCCTGTGCATCCTAGTGCATATGCGTGTTCCCTGTTCAATAAATATTGTTGCATCCAAGAAGTCTACTTCCACTTCTGACCAATTCAAGGTGAACCTTAAAAATTGTGTAGACTTATTAATATAGCTCTCAGAGTCTCTTAAAGAATTCATAGTCCCTCCCCATAAAATAAAAAGGTCATCAACAAAACAACAAAAAAAATATCCTGTTTAAAAAGGCCATTTATTAAATACTCCAATTCTCATATGGCCATAACTATATTACCGTAGCTGTTGGCACATGTGGTGCCCACTGCTACTCCATTTAATTGCCAAAATAGTTCATCTCTAAACATAAAAGCATTGTTTTCTAACTCTAGACCTAATAAAACACTGATCAATTTGCTCTTCTCTTCAGAATAAATGGAATACTCTGTAAGAAACCTGGCAACACTATTAATCCCTAAATTGTTCAGGATCACAGTAAAGAGAGACACTACATCCAGGGTAACTAATAAACAGGGATCCCTCACTGTGTTAGTACACTGGGTATGTATATATAAGTCTCTCATAAAGTGTTCCGTGTCCTTAGGTATGTATTCTGATTTTTCTAAAAGAGGTTTAAGATGATCTTCAATATAAATGGAAATAGATTCCGTACACCAATTTCTGCCCGCCACTATGGTTCTCATAGGTGGATTTTCTCTATTTTTATGTACTTTAGGCAGACCCTGTATTATTGGTGTGGTGGGGTGTTGTATAGGTTCATAGGTTTATACTAGGCTATCTGCCCTAAGGCATTTATAAGCCTAGCCCAAATTTTTGTGGCTTACGCCACCCCTTATATGAAAAAATACTGTGCCCATTAGTTTGTTGTGCCTCTGTTCAGCAGTGACACAGAGATGATTCCCGGGGTAAACCTACGATCTCCCATCCAGAGGTCAAGATTTCTCTTGAACAGAGCCAGCAAGGTGCTCTGCCTCACATGGACCGGGATTTTATTCCACAGCATAGGGAGTCTCTGAGTGATAAATCTATCCCTCCAGCATGTCCTATTTATATCCGTGCTAAGGTTTAAGTCGCTTGCTCTAGTGGTTTTGGTGGATTTGGATTTTTTGAGGTGGAGCATGTCCATTAATTTCGGGTTGGACATGGCCTTGTATGTCAGGCACATGTCACCTCTGAGCAGACGGTATGCGACTGAATAGAGCTGGAGTTTCTTCAATCTGGCAGCATATGACAGATTTTGGAGTCCCTTTATCCTTTTGGTGAGGAACTTTTGGGGTCTCTCCAAATGCTGCAGATGTCGGGTGAGATACATCCCGAATGGGGCATTGTACTCGATCATTGTTCTGATAAGTGAAGAGTACAGGGGAACAATGACCTCACTAGATCTGGATGTGAATCCCTTCATGATCAGGTGGGCAATGTAGAAGGTCTTTCTAACCACTTTAGCAATGTGAGTGTCAAAAGAAAGGCCACTGTCAACCTGGGTCCCCAGGTCCCTGATAACCTCTTCTGTGCTTAGTGGATTGCCACCTATATGGTAGGTTGGGGTTACCTTGTTTTTCCCGAAGGGTATGACTATACATTTTTTGGCGTTTAACTTCAGGCCATGGCTCTGGCACCAGCTATTTGTTTCCGTGAGTCCCTTCTGAAGGATATCAGTGTCCGATGCACTTTCCACTATGGCGCCCAGTTTGCAGTCGTCTGCAAACTTTGTCAGCCAAAGTCCTCCCATGTTGGCCTGTACTTCTGAGAAGTAGATGCCGAACAATAGAGGGCCAAGGACCGAGCCCTGTGGGACACCACTTGTGACCGGCTTGGAGTCTGACATAGCGCCAGCAACTCTAACCCTGTGGGTTCTGTCCTTAAGCCAGTTTGCAACCCATCTTGTGACATATGGGTTTACATTTAAGCTGGTAAGTTTTTCTACAATACCCGAGTGGGGTATTGTGTCGAAAGCCTTTGCAAGGTCAAGGTAGGCTGTATGGACTGCTTTTCCCTCATCAATGGCCGTGGTGACTGTTTCGAAGAAGTCGACCAAGTTCAAAAGGCATGATCTTCCCTTGACGAAGCCAAACTGGGTCGGGTCCAATGTCTGCAAGTCCCCTATATCTTTGTTTATGAGCTCCATTATGATCCTCTCCATAGCTTTGCAGACTAGACTTGTTAAGCTTATGGGGCGGTAATTACCAGGGTCCGTAGAGGCACCGCCTTTGTGGAGTGGGACCACAGTTGCCGTACGCCACTCCTTGGGCACGTATCCTGTGGTAAGGCTGAGATTAAACAGCTGCCTTATGTGCGGGTTTAATTCCTAATTTAGCTCGTGTAGCACACAGCCGGGGACACCATCCGTCCCATTGATGCTGTGTTTTTAGCTTTAGAGAGAGCAGCTTTCACCTGCGCATTTGAGATGTCTGGGAGGCTACACTCCACTGGGATAGTTATCTCTCCTTTAGGGGAGGGGGGTGAAGTTTGCACTGAACCTGTCTGCCAGTATGTTGGCAATGTCTGTGGGTTCAGTGATTTTTGTATCATTTTGGACTAATTCTGAGCATATCTGGGAGTTTCCACCCAGGTTCCTAACATAGCTGAAAAAGGCCTTATGATTGTCCTTTGAATCCATGGCAATTTTTCTCTCAAAATTGGCCTTAGTTGATTTTATGAGTGCTCATATTTTTTTACTAATAATGATCAGGGGTGACTTCCCTTTTATGGATTTTGTTCTATCATGTAATAGCTTTCTCCTCTTATTGTAAAGTTTGTTAATGGCTGGGGTCCACCAGACTGGACGTTTGCCCTTTGTGGAAAGAGTCTTGGTTTTATTTGGGATTGCCTGATCCATGCAGTCCTGGAGGTGTTCATAGAAGGCATTTGTAAGGGCGTCCGCAGCTTGGGTTGTGGTTTCCACTGGCTCAGGGGCCTTGAAGGATACCACACCAGTCTTGAGTAGTGTGAAGTTTGATTAGAGAAGTTCTTCATTGTGGTCTTTTTTGTTTGGGGTGGGGGCGGGATGTGGATTTCCAGTGAGATTAGTTTATGATCAGATCTCACCAATGAGGGATATACTTCTGGTGTGGAGCATTTTGTCCCCATGTTTGTGATAATGAGATCTAGTATATTTTCTCCTCTCGTGGGAACAGTGACTAGCTGTTCCATGGCATTTGAATTTATGAACTCCAGGAACCATTGGGCTAGAAAGTTAGGGCTTGAGTAATGTTCCTAGTCTATATTCGGGTAGTTGAAGTCACCCAATATGATGGTGTTTGGAGATACATTTATACCCTCCAGTGCCGTCAGGAAGGCTGTGTGGGGTTCCTGAGTTTGAGAGGGTGGCCTGTAGCATGCTACACTTTGTAGAGCAGTTTTGCCTATGGTTAGTTGCACCTGGATGGTTTCCGAAACTTCGTGCGTTGCCACCAACCTGGAGGTGTGGGTATCCTTTATGAATATGGATATACCCCCTCCTTTTGTGGTGTGGTCCGGGTTTTGGGGCCGGAACGCATGATATGAGGTAAAATCTAATAGTGCCGGGGTGCTCTCAGGAGCCTTGAACCAGGTTTCAGTTACAGCACAGACATCGATATTCTCCATACTGAGAAGGGCCTCGAGTGCGTGCATTTTGAGATTTAGACTTCTGGCATTGAGCAGCATTACCCTCAGTTTCTTCCCATTTTTGTTTTCTAGGGTGGTAGGTTTAGAATTTGAGCCTTGCCTAAAAAAGGCACTATGGGGGTGGCAAGAGCCTTAGCCAATATCCGGAATCCCAGGGGTGACAGGTGCAAGCTGTCCCTTGTGAAGCAGCGTGGCTTGTCAAGCATGTCATCCCAGGCAGACAGACATTGGATCCCCTTTGAATGACACCAGACATTAAGCCAATTGTTAAAGCTGATCATCTTGTCTCTATATTGTGACATCATTCTTGGTGAAGGAAGGATACTGCTCAGGGTCAGGGTCATACCTGCCTGGGCTACATAATCAGAGAGCTCCTCTATGTCTCTTTTCATTCAGTCCAGGGAGGTACGTCTCAGGTCGTTCACACCAGCACGGACAATGACTGTGTCATATTTGTACTTGCCGTGGAGTGACCCGAGTGCTTGTGTTATGTGGCAGATTCTAGCGCCCAATAGGCAGCTTACTGTGACCCTCTGTTTGTTCAGCCTGGTGAGTGGGACGTCAGTGTGTCTGACTATGGAGTCACCTATGACAAGTATGTTTAGTGTTGTATTTGGCCTTAAGGGCTGTGACTGCTTTGCACACTGCTTTTGTGGTTTATGTGTTGCTTGTGGGGTGTCTTGAGGTAGCAGTTGTTTGGGTGTCTGCTTTGGAGGCCTCTGCTGTTTAGGTAAATTTTTACTCAGAGCCTCCGAGTATGTCTTTGTGTGTTTATGTGTTTGATTCAGTGGTGTGGTAGCATTATGTGAGGCTGGTTTTGTGGTGTGTGTAGTTGCCTTCTCCTCCTGTCTGGTCTTGCCAGTCCTGAGTTGAGAGAGCTCAGCCTCCAGTTTGGCTAAATAGCTGCATCTCTCGCAAGTATTTGTGTTATGTGGGAGGAGGAGAGGGTTGTCTGTGTACATGAGGCAGTTATAACATTGCCTGAAGATTCCCAGATTCACCAGCTGGACCGGAGAGGAGATTGACAACTGACCTTTGGACATGCTAGAATAATATTGGGAATTCCTTAATAATTGAAGACAAGGGCCAGTGGGGAGTGAGGGTGTAGTGCTTTTAATTTTTAGTGCTGACTTATATAATTGCTTTAGTGAGCAAGTGCCAGGTAACTTGAGTGCAATGTGTTACAAGTAACTAAATGCAAAAATGACAAACAGTAACTTTCTTTCAAGTGAAACAAGGAACTAGTACAGTAAGCAATGCAGATATCACTAGTGATCCACAGAAGCGCTGAGAAGCCACGTATTAGGTGGAATTAGCTTCCAGGGAAATAACAAGCAAACAAACAACAAGCATATAAACAACGCTAGATTCAGCAGGCCTGGATCTAGTCTATGCTAGAGCAAACAAGGTGTACCAATTTCAGTAAGATACAGTTCAAATATTCAGGCACTATAAACCTTTAACCAGAAATTCCCAGCTCAGAAGGGCAGAGTCCAGCCTCTTCTCCCACAAGAGTGCAGACCACGAACCTTCTTAATGTAAAATAACTGGCCTGAAGCCCAAGTGCCTAAACCAGAACTAATACACTTGGACACTGGGCTCTCAATCAGCAGTTCCCAACTTAGAAGGATGAAAGCTACCTGTCCTGCCACCACAGTGCTTGCCACAAAACTTCCTAATGTAAAACAACTGGTCTGAAGCCCAAGTGCTTAATCCAAAAGACTTAGAATGATAGCTACACTTTAATCAAGTTACAACCAAGCAGTAATAAATACAATTGAATACTTTAGAGAATGTCTGGATTAATGCTCAAGTTACACAAACAAAGCTAGATCCAACAGGCTCGAATCCAGTCTATGCCACAGCAAACAAGGCGCACCAACTTCAGTAAGAAGCAGTTCAGATATGCATGTACTATAAGCCTTTAACCAGAAATTCCCAGCTCAGAAGGGCAGAGTCCAGCCTCTCCTCCCACAAGAGTGCAGACCGCGAACCCTCTTAATGTAAAATAACTGGCCTGAAAGCCCAAGTGCTTAAACCAGAATTAATACACTTTTAGAATAACAGACACTGAGCCCTCAATCAGCAGTTCCCAACCTAGAAGGATGTAAGCTACCTGTTCTGCCACAACAGTGCAGACCACAAACCCTCTCAGTGCAAAACAACTGGTCCGAAGCCCAAGTGTTTAAACCAAAAGGCTTAGAATGAGTTACACCAAGCAGTAATAAATACAATTGAGTATTTTTAAGATGATGCAAAAGTAAAATGAAGTAGGTAGAAACACAAGTACAGTAAAAGCAGATGAAAATTTTTTTTTTTTTTTTAATCTGAACAAGTGCTGAGATCAAAGAAACAGATTTGAGTGCTGAAACTAGAAAACTGGCTAGTTATAAGAAAAAAAACAAGCTAGAAGACTTCCCTCAAACACAGAAGGGCTTGGGGGCTCAGAAGCCTACAAATAGTCTATACCACTTAACAGGAAAGGCAGGAAATAAGCTTAATTTTTTTTTTGTCTGTTTCCCAGATGCTCTCTTTGTACACAGTAGGAGTGCCTGAAATCAGAATATGATCTCACTGCACTCAGTTGAGTGAGCAAATGAGATGGGCCCAGAGGCAAGCTGAGGGGCGGGCAGTTTCAAGGCCACTAAGATTAACACCAAAACAAAAACAGGGAGGGTGGGTGGGAATAACTGAAGAGCAGAATAACTGCCACTTCAGTTAAATATTCCTTCAACACAGTTTAAATCAAATTAAATACTGTATTTTTTTTTAAAAAAGTGCAGATAAAGGTATAGTGAAATACTTCCATAAATCAACATCTATCCAGTTTTTGTGTAACAAGTCACTTAATCTAGTTTTCACATTTCCTATCATTAATTTCACTTGAACTTGTGATATTTTCTTATAAAAATCCATATCACTTAAAAATTTATACATAGCTTCATCATATTGTGTTTTGTCAAAGACAGCTATAGGGCCACCCTTATCAGTGAGCTGAATCACTAAGTTTACATTACTTTGTAGGTTTTTTAAGGCCTCATTTTCTTCCTTTGTTAAATTGTATTGTGAAAACTTGTTTCTACATAGTTTTAAATGCATGTTTGACCTATACACATCTTCAACACATAATTGTTCGAAAGCATTAACTAAGGAGTTACTTTTAGGAACAAACATACTTGGCTTTCTATATGTCTGTCTATCTGCATTAAAAATATCATCACCATTGTTAAACATTAATTTCAGCACAAGATTGCGTGTAAACTTTTTTAAATCAAAGATTACCTCAGTATAGTCTGAGTCAGCTGTAGGAATAAAGGACAGTCCTTTTTTAAGAACATTCACTTCATGCTGCGATAGTGAATAGCTGGAAAGATTCCATGCTAGTTCTTTTTGTTTTTGCTGAAAAATGCTTTCTTGATGTTCTGTAGATTTTCTATGTAATCATTGATATAAAAAAGTTTACACGCAATCTTATGCTGAAACTAATGTTTAACAATGGTGATGATGTTTTTAATGTAGATAGACATATATAAAGCCGAGTACATTTGTTCCTAAAACTGACTCCTTAGTTAATGCTTTCGAACAATTATGTGTTGAAGATGTGTATAAGTTAAACATGCATTTAAAGCTATGAAGAATCAAGTTTTCACAGTACAATTTAACAAAGGAAGTAAATGAGGCCTTAAAAAACTTACAAAGTAATGTAAACTTAGTGATTCGGCTTACTGATAAGGGTGGCCCTATAGTTGTTTTTGGCAAAACACAATATGATGAAGCTATGTATAAGATGTTAAGTGATATGGATTCTTATAAGAAAATATCACAAGTTCAAGTGAAATTAATGATAGGAAATGTGAAAAGTAGGTTAAATGACTTGTTACACAAAAATTGGATAGATATTGATTTATGGAAGTATTTCACTATACAACACCCCACCACACCAATAATACAGGGTCTGTCTAAAGTACATAAAAATAGAGAATATCCACCTGTGAGACCCATAGTGGCGGGCAGGAATTGGTGTACGGAATCTATTTCCATTTATATTGAAGATCATCTTAGACCTCTTTTAGAAAAATGAGAATACATACTTAAGGACACAGAACACTTTTTGAGAGACTTATATATACACCCCCAAAGTACTAACACAGTGAGGGATCCCCGTTTATTGGTTGCCCTGGATGTAGTTCTGTCTTTACTGTGATCGCAAATGCTTTAGGGATTAATAATGTTACCAGGTTTCTTACCGAGTATTCTATTTATTCTGAAGAGAAGAGCAAATTGATCAGTGTTTTATTAGGTCTAGTGTTAGAAAACAATGTCTTTATGTTTAGAGATGAACCATACTGACAGCTAAATGGAGTAGCAATGGGCACCACATGTGCCAACAGCTATGCTAATGTAGTTATGGCCATGTGGGAATTGGAGTATTTAATAAATGGCCCTTTTAAACAGGATATTTTATTTTTTCATCATTTTGTTGATGACCTTTTTATTCTATGGGAAGGGACTATGAATTCCTTAAGAGACTTTGAGAGCTATATTAATAAGTCTGCACATTTTTTAAGGTTCACCTTTAATTGGTCAGAAGTGGAAGTAGACTTCTTGGATACAACAGTATTTATTGAAAACAGAACACACATATGCACTAGGATGCATAGGAAAAGCTGTCATGTGAACCAATTGTTGAGCAGATAAAGTATGCACCTCTCATACATTTTTAGAAATGTGGTACAAAACCAAGTACATAGGGCATCCAGGCTCAATGTGAAAGACATAGATTTTGAGAATACGCTAGCACTCACTATTGATGAGCTCAGAGAGAGGGGATACAGTGACAAAGATATAGTGAATAACTTTATCCTGATAAGAGATCATAGACAAATGGAAACTAAAGCATATTTCTCTGAAAAATATTATAAATCTAATGGAAATAAGGATAGAAATTATAACAATAAGCTTAGGGTGTCCCTATGTTATTCTAGAAACACCTCCACTTACACTGACATATTAAGGAAGAAATGGAATATTCTGAATACTGATAGAGACATCAGCAGATTGATAGGCACAGAACCCAGGTTTATATTTAGAAACATGAAGCCTCTCAAAAGGCACTTGTGTACCCCTAGAAATATAGTAGAAAGGAGTATTGAGGTAGGGACTTGACCTTGCACTAAATGTTCATTCTGTCATTACATAGACACAAGCTCACAGTTTGCACACCTGGATTCAGGGTTTGTGTTAAATTTTAGAGTACAAGCCACTTGTGAAAGTGAGCATATTGTTTATTTAGCTGTGTGTCAAACATGTAAAAAGTTCTATGTTGGGAAAACAGACAGAACACTTAAGGAAAGAATGAGAGAACATGTATATCACATCAACAAATGAAGCAGGCTCAATGCACTGGCTAAGCATGTCATGGAGACTGATGTCACGCATCACTTTAAGTTCATGGCTATTACCAAACTATATGAAAACAAAATGGGAGGGGACATCAGGAACTTTATAGAGGAGATCGAAGCTCAGTGGATTGTTAGATTAAAGGCCAACAAAGGACATGGACTAAATGACCATGTCCCTTTAAGACCCATATTAAAATCTAGGCCATTATGTAGATAAAGGAAAGGTATAGACATCTGATTCTTCCTTTTAGTTGTTTGCAATTCTGTTATTGAATATATATATATATATATATATATATATATATATATATATATATTTCACCATGTTAACATCTCTCGATATCCAGTGTGAGTTATGAAGACCAATAAGATTTTATTAATATAAAATGTCAAGGCATTGTCTGTCTACTTTTGCTACATTTGTTGGTTTACACCTAGGGACAATTATCTTTATGTTAAATGTGATATATTTTATTATATGTCAAATGAGATATATTGTATTGCCTATTTATTGTCTGATATCATATTTTTTATGAGAAACACAGAAAGTTTTATGCCTAGGTTTTGTAGTCCTTTAGTGTATATATTTTAATTATTAATTTAATGAGATTTTTGACTTTTAATTTGTACAGAGTATAGTCTTTGATATATTTGTAATGAAAGTGTATGTATAGGAATTTTAGGAGCAATATTTTTTGAAATCTATATATTTTTTGAGTTGCTGTAGTTTTGTAGTTTGGAGAACTGATTGCATTGGTCATGTGATCTTTTTTAAGACTTTTAAAGAACCCTAATTAGTTAGTGGAAAGAAGAACACCTGATGAAGCATTTGATGAAATCGCTTGTGTGTATAATATTGCAATAAAGATTTTAGAGTCCGGAGCCTGAAGCCGTACCTACAGTCATTTATTTTTTGTTTTTTGGATTGTTTTGGGTGAGTGTACGACCCTGGACATTAGTGGTACTTTTTGTTTGCATTATCCATCGCATTAATATTGTCAAACACCTATGTATATAGTGTGTGCATTACCAGAACAGATAGCACACATGCAACTGGTGTGATAACTTGTTTGGTATTCTGCACCATCAGTCATGTATATCAAAAAGAATACCTAGGTATGGCCAATAAGATGTGTGACAACTCACTTTGACAAAAGTGGTACACTTCAGTTGCACATCATTGGAAGATGTGTAGGGAGGTACATGAAGAAAGGTGAATTGTACTCACTTATTGGTGTGATGATTGCTGGGAACTATGATGGTATTATGACTTATGATGCGGATGTCTTTACATACTTAGTACTTGTGTTGTATACAAGGTGGTAGTCAGCACTGTGACCATGTGCTGGTGGACATTCCACTTACCATCTACCCCAACACACAGCTCACATACCTATTGGTCTGATCATAGGGTGTGATGTCCACATTATACTTGGGTTGTGTGCTTGTTTTCCTGACTTAACAAATCCCCCCGTGTTTTCTTGTTATTGCAGGTGTTGTCATGGCCGTGGCAACAAACTTTGATATGTGTTGATACTGTCTGCATTACACTAATATCACAGCTGGAGCCAATGATTTCCCACAATTGGTAGTCCTTCAGGTGGCTGTTTAGATATAGGATGTGTATGTCATCTGTGATGTCCATCACTTACATAATGGATAGGAAAGGGCCTAGCAGGCATCCCTGATATATGGACCTGATCACTAGACCTGACATATAGGTCACTTCATACATTTCAACATAGTGAGATGCCACAAATGTGATACATTGGTCAACCCACTTGGTGATACAGCTGTGTATGGCCACATCTGACAGTGTTGACTGAAAACCTCAGTGTGAATTTGTGTCAAATGCCTTGACCTGGTAAAGTTCCACAATATGATAGTGTTGTCATCATGCATGCCCTCTATGACCTCTTTGAATACATCTATCAGATGTAGCAAACATGGTGTAGCATTAAGAACTCACACAGATCTGTTGCACACAACCTGCATATTACTAGTATACACTTAAAAGAGCTCCGTGATGACATTTTGGTCTACGTCACAGTTGAGAAGATTCAGGATGTCTCTGTACATGCATGCATCAGGTGCTGCCCCTCCAACTCAGATGGATGCATATTGATGTACACCATTCTAGGGGAAGATAGCCCATGTGGAGGGTGTGTTCAAATGTGTCAAGGATAATCTGCATTGCAGCCTTACACTTACACACTTACATCTACTGCTGGATATTTTCATATTCATTATTCAGTTCTGGTTCTTAACCATTGTGCAAGGCTGCTTTGTGGGTTTGCATGGTGGGAATCCAAAGAGGATACAATGTTTCCATTTTCAAATTGTCTACTGTCTGCCTCTTTTCTGCAGGTCTTCTAGACCTGCAAGTGTTGGGAAAGATTGCTAACTGCTGTACAACAGTGCTTAACAGGTTTGCTTGATGAAAAGTAAAAAATGCATCAATGTATCTTTTCTGAAATCAAGAATGTCTGCATCTCCTCTGCAGGCATTCTCCTTGCTTTGTGTGTAGGCCATTAGTCCAGGTTTGTTCAACAGTAAGAGATGCACAAATGTGAGAAGCAAAGCTAAACTTATTTTATCGATAGAACAAACGGAACCAGACCAAGATTCACTAGCTACTGTTTATTAAGCGCTTTTGTCTCATAAGTGGAAACTTCATCACAATAAATTAAAATCCAAGCAACCCAGCTTATACCCCTAAAATTAAATAAATAATTGATTAAATGCTTAGTGATTACTGACATCATGTCTCACCTTAAAGCAATACCATACACTTAAAAACAATGTCTGCTGTAGTTATACAAGACATAATACAGTACTAAAATCCCTACTAAGAAATCGTTTAACAACATAAAACATAAATAATGTTTTTTTAATGCCTATCAAAAAAAAAATATATATATATTTACAACATTTTATAAAATAGCAATTGAATATACCCTTTTTTATATAAAACTCTCTGGTTTTAGTCTTAGGATAGGGCTTATGGAAATGTTACTATTTAACCCAGATGATAATGTGGCATTGGATCTAATTTGCCATCTAAATTCACTCAGTTCTAAAAAATCATTAAGGAGTCCTCCTCTATCCCCTAGTGCTACCTACTCTAAAATAATACATTTAAAATCATGACCATCATTATTCAGAATTTGCATAGCTAAGGCATTTTTAGTGTCATGATTACCGATGTCATAATAATGTTGGTAGACTCTACTTCTAAGGCTATTAATGGTCTTCCCAATGTAAAACCCTGAACATTTTGAACACGAAGCAAGGTATACTACTGCCTTGCTGCTACAGGAAAATTTCTTTTTAAGCACATATTTGCCATAATTAATTGTTTTATCTATGTGAGCAGTGTTTCTTAGGTTTCATTCTTAAAAGACAAATGTGAGACTTGAACAGTGATCTACAGATAGTATATACTGTGTGAATTACAATGTTTAGCAGATGTGCTACACACACACACACACACACACACACACACACACACACACACACACACACATGATTGACAGGTGTAGTTTATGTATTGGTTATCATATTGGTAATCACAGAAGTACATTACATGACATTTATTGTATTTATCCCTTTCCTGTGTTTGTGCTAAGCAGTGCACCATGCAAATAGTTGTATTAAAAAAAATAAATAAATAAATTAAAAAAAAAAAAAAAAATATATATATATATATATATATATATATATATATATATATATATATATATGGATTCACTTTATAACCTCGAAATACTGAAATATCGAATTTCAGTATCTTGAGACTATAAAACCGAATCCACAAAACACCGACACAAAAAAAAATGTGAAATTCACCCCAAAAACACCGCACACACTATACCACACATACACCACAACACCCACATCACAACATAAACAAAACTACACACATACACAACTCATACACACATAAGCAGGGGGCAAGCCCTCCTGCACCCCCCATGTGAGGGGCTGCGTGCCCCACACCCCCTACTTATATATACTAACTCCGAGATCGCACAAACACAAAACAAAAGCCAACTCACACACGCTCATTCTCCGACCCCTCACACACACATCAAACACATCAGCATACTCACACACATTCTAACTCCCACTCAAAACCCTTAGAAAACACTTACCTGACATAACACCTACATCCACACATGGCACCGCATACCATCAAAACACAATCCCAGACATTACGCAGTGAAAGGTCATAACCGCGAATTCGACATATATTCGAGTTCACAATTATGGCTATTTTTAACATTCGGCTTTATAGTCTCGAAATACTGAAATTCGACATTTCACTAATTCAAGGTTATAAAGTGTTTCCATATATATATATATATATATATATATATATATATATATATATATATATATATATATATATATAACATATATATATATATATATATATATATATATATATATATATATATATATATAAAATATATATATATATATATATATATATCCCTACCAGTAATCATTCACAGTTGCAATCCAATAGCAACAAACACTGAGGGAGTGCCTGCACTATGTTTACATTTGGAATTCAGCAATTGTAACTAGTTCGCACCTCATTTGCATATTCACCATACTCACAGGCCTGACTCTACACTACAAAAAGGGAACCACGTAGCTAGGGAACCTGAACATGAGGAGACATGTGTATGTGGATAACACAAAATAAGATTGCTATTAGTTTTTATTTATTTGCACAGTTGACGACTGATCTTGATAAGGTATGATAGCATTTTTTCAGTTATATACTGGCTTTGCTCATGTCACTAGAAAAATATTGTTACATGTATATGTGTATATGCGTATATACTATATATATATATATATATATATATATATATATATGTATATTAGTAAATGCTGCTTTTATCTATATGCACTTCTTAGAAGTTTACTGATGGCATAGGCATTTTTGTCATGCATCATACTTTCTCATATGCACAGCTTTATTAACTTTCATAACGAGTGTTAATGTTACAACTGTTTCTCTTTACACTCCAATATTGTTATTTCACTGAAATGTAAATGTCCTATATTGTCAATGAGAAAGGGGTGTTAGCCTTGTAGGATAACACATAGACACCTCTAGGGGAATGCTGGGAACAGGTAGAGGTGACTGGCAATTGGATAACTTCTCTATGGTAAATGTATACACATGTTTTTTGGACAGTTTGACTGTACTTATAACAATTCACTGATGTTTTATTTCTTTGTTTTAAACAAAAATATCATTTACCTGTTGTTTTGGGGCTGGTGGAGCCAAGTTCCATTTCTGTGTTGGCACAGCAAAAATACTTTTGCAGAGGTTTGCTTTGCTATTGTTACTCCTTGTTTTGGATCAAACCTTGGTGTGTGTGTGACTGTGATATGTTATAACATAACCCGTTTTTTCTATTTGAATAACTGAAAGTTTATTGTTTCTCCAGTTGGTAATATTGAAAAAACTAATGATATGTGTTATCTCTAAGAAGGACTTTTATTTATGTGATAGTTATGTGTAGTGACATTCTTTTGTGTTTTATGTCACCTAAGACTATTGCACCCAAGTGTCCCAATTCCTCAAAAACTCATTCAGTGACTTAGAAAATGACATGATCATCCATGCATTTCAGCAACATGGTGCCTTTCTTCTTGAGAGAGGATGTGGGGATATGTCTTGAAAAATGCAAATTTGGCAGCAGATAGTGGTTGATGTAAATGCTGTAGGTGGATAAAGAAGGACATATGATCAGGTGTGTCATAGGGCCACTGACATGATTTCACTGGCCAGAACGAGAGCTACTGCAGTGGCCGCATGGACAACTAGCTACTGGGGTGGAGGTGTTAGGAAGCTGCACAGCTACCACTGACACCAAATGAGGAATTCTTGTCCACTGTCAGGGATCCAGAGAGCTCAGAGGAAAGTGCACAGCAGCATGTGATTGATGTTGGTGCTGCTGTTTTAGGGAGGACAAGTATGTCTCAGGAAGAGCTTCCAGGTAGGCTTACATATGTCAATTTTTAAAAAGTTCTTGTATATTAAAATATTGAAAGCAATAGTTAAGTTGGATTACTAATTTTTTGGGGGAGGCTTGGGGTGGATGTTTCACCCAAGTTTAAGTTAAATTTATTGTTAATGGACATGTAAAGACCAACATTTTTCATCCTGTGTTGTTGTTATTGTAATGATGGTGTTCTTACAGTTTGCTTAACATCTTCAAGGACCATCCTCCCTATCAAGGTGGAGTCATCTGCTTATGGTAAGCCAAATATTTTATTTTAGTACTGATGAGCATTTCACAGTAATATTCATTTATCTGCATGTATGAGGTGGTTGTCAAGACTGTATGTTTATAAGTGTACCGCCTGTGATAGTGGCACCAGTGTTAGTTTGTTAACATATATTCAATTGTAGTAGTGTAGCTATTAATCTCTTTCTTGTGTTTGTTGCAATTATCACAGGTGATCCTGACAGTGAAAGTGTAGGAGTCTTACCACCTGATGTCAGAGTATCAACAGACTTTGGTGATGATGGTTGCCAAACACAGGCACAGTTAGTGAGTGCATAAGTTGAATCTGATACTGAGGTTGCCATTCAGCCATTCACTGTAATTCCATCAGACACAGCCAGTAGGTCTAAGCAAACTCATTCCAGTGAGCCTTCAGATATTGGACAGGTGTAGGTGAGACACTTGATCAGGGTAGTGTGGTTACTGTGGCTTCAGTGCCTGTTGACTCTGGCCATAACCAAAGTGTGGGCAAGGTGTCATACAGGAGGGCTGTTAGGGGTTCTTGCAGGAGACCTGCTGTCCATCTTCCACTTGATCTAGGTGTGTCTTTTCGTGGCCATTCAAAGTATATTTAGAGTCATCATGGAGGCATAGGCCCATTCTAAGGGTCTATATTGTAACAGTGAACACTTAAAAAGTGAATGCTGTATAATCGACCCCAAAAAAATGAAAACACAAAACTCCAAACAAATGGAACAGTAATTTTTTTTTTTCCCAGGGAAAAAATATCGCTGGTCTACAAAAAAAAAAAAAAGTGATGGGGGCTTCACTCCCACCCCCACTACTTAAATATACCAATTCTGAGATCGCACCACAGTGGTGGAAATGGAAAAGTCCTGACATCACCCCAGTGATTTATCGCTGTTCCGTGTTTTGGGGATTTTGCCGTTTCAACATTTAGCTGTTGATTATACAGCATTCGCTATATTAAGCGGTCACTTACTTAATAGGGAACCCATTCTAATAGGGCTTCTGAGGAAATGCTTAGGGTTGTAGATGTGGTACAGGCTGAAATGTGTCACTGCCTCCACCATGTTGTGATTCAATGGATGGGATGGATGACACATTAGAATGGGCAGTGTCTGGGATGGAACATCTGCTAGGCTGGGGAAAACATCCATGTAGACGTAGGTCAGCCACATCATCTGATTTTAGCTAAAGTGGCCATGCCTGATCATGCTCCTGTAGTGACACTACTTCCACTGCTCCATCAGTGGTTGAGGTGTCCACACCCATACATGGCAGGGTATAGGGTCATGGTCCTCGACATACTAGTGAGGGGAACTCATCCAGCAGACATCAGTCATGTTCAGGTAGCAGCAGTGCATCTGACCATGGGTGTGGACATACCAGTACAGCTCCTGGCAGAGACAGTTTTCAGGCTGGGAACTACAATGATGAACAGTCTGTCACCTCTACCATGAACACCTTACACCTGTTGTACATACCGGCATGTAGAAGTTAGGACAATGCTTGGCTGTACTCTTGTAGACACTCACACACCAATTTCACATTGAGTGCCATGCAGAGACACACACACATAAAAGTTACTTGGATCAGTCTGAGGCTTAAAGCTCATTCTGTCTCAGTGGCCATTTGATACTTTATCCAAATGTCTACCCGTTTCTTTTACTTGCTCACATGCACTCACTACCTTTTATGTCAGACTAACCCCCCCTACACACAAACAACACCTTGTTCAAATGCTAATTGTTCCATATCCTTGATTTTCTATCTTTTCGATTCAGGGATAAATAAGTCTTTTGTCTACTGCTCAGGGTGTTTAGCTGACTTAGTGCTTTGCACATCTGTTTTTCTGATACTGTTTTGCAAATTGTATTGCTTTCTTACAGGTTTCTGTAATGTGCACATCCCTCCCAAACTCTTAGACCAACACAGCTAGACCAAGCCATAAATAAAAGTTTGACAAAGGCCCAATAATCCGGAGAGTTTTCAAACATTGTGGTCTTATAAACTTAGCTGACAGAATAACAGGTTTTGTATTACTATTTTTATGTTTGTTCTAAGGGACATGAAGTCTAAAGCTAAAATGTGTGCCATTATTTTCTAACTTCACTATGACTTGCCATTACAAACTTATGAGGCCAACATATGGACATTCAGTGAAAATATGTACATTTTAGACATAAGGCCTATTAGTTAAATGAGAACTTATGAGAACTTCTGTTTTCACATAAGTCAATGCTGTCACATCTTGATGTAATTGCTGTACTTACTTACATTACCAAGTAGCAGTATGCAAGGATATGCCATTCATTTGTATTCTTAGACATTTATTTTTCTATTCTAGGTTCAACACTTAGCTTTGAGAGCCAACAGTTGCAAGCATACCTCTCAACCTAGAAACATCAAAAATCTGGACAAGGCCCATGAAAAATATACAGAAACCTGTACACTGATTAACATAAAATTTGCATACATACATATGTAACCCCAACCACTCCAACGGAATTGTGGGATACCAACTTTCAAATGCAAGCTAAAGAACAGACAACCAAAATATGGCACCAGAATCCCCATGCAGCCTGCAGCCATCCCAATGTCCCATCACCTGGCTATTTCACCCCATTTACCATAAACACTAATATGTGCATACTGCTTTACTTCTACAATGATTATTTGGATATTATTTTTACATTTTATAACACAATGCACAAACACTAACAGGCATCTGCTAAACAAAGCAAGCAATACTGTCTTGCAATGAAAACAGACTTAGTATTAAAACTTCTCTGTCCTTGAAACTCACATTCATTGAAACAGCATTGAAACAGACACCACATCCATGAGGTGTAAATTAAACAACTTCATGCTTGCATGGTTTGCTTTTGTATCTGTTTTAATATGCATCCTCTTTATTATTATTGTTATTTATATATTTATTTATTTACAACAAATTATTTGCCTTGTTGAATGTGGCAAATCCAAATAATGTGGCAATGTAGTGTGAATATGTATCTTGTAATTAAAGTATTTACTCATTTGGACTAAATGTTCGAGAAGCAGCTTACATGTTCTTCCCTTTGTGGATACACCTGTGTGGACGCCCAGACCTACATTTCAAGCTTTCCCAGCTTATCCAATCCAACAAGCAATCCTACAAACTGTGCTGCTCATCCCTCTATTGGACTAGAACCAAGCCTCCCCTCGAAGGAACCAAGGAAGTATGTACTCCATTTGCTAAACCTACTGTACTACGGTTATTTAGCCCTGCTAGTTGTTGTGAACGCTTCCCTGCCAAGAAGCCAGCAGTCAACCCTTCCTCTACTTTCTGTACAGCCACCCTTCCTCCTCTCCTAGCTCCCTTTATCTACACTGCCCTCTTCCTCCTCTTTTTACTTATTATACCCCCTAGATTGCCTCAGTGGACCACAGTTACATCTCAGCATCTGGCCACTAGATTGTGCCCTCTCCCCACTAATCTACTTCCGCCCAATAACTGCCTTGTATTCTGTTTAATCTTTATCTTCTTCCCCTGAAATCTCCAAAGCCCTATTCTTACTTTCCCCTCTTAATCCACTATAGTCCACTCTATCCAACTACACCCCTGTCCGCTGTACTTACCTGTTGAATATCCTCACTCCACTGATAGGCTCTTGATAGATATATCATACATTTCACCATCCTCTACCACTACCCATCCCCAAACTTACCTTATCTGCTCCCCACTGATTGTTTTTCCTTGGCCTCTCTCCTTCAGTGGCTCTACCCACTCCGTTCGCCCTGCGGGCTCACTCCGCTCCCCTACCCTACCCCCAAATCCCACCCACCCCCAGTACATCTACATTTATAGTCTCTTCCTGACCCCTCCCCCATTTTCCTCAACCTATCCCATCTCATTGCTCCACCCCCTCCTAGATAGCTCTCTTTACACTACCCCTCCCCCTCTCCTTCCCCTTACCTGACTGCTCTCTCCTTATATCTCTAAATTCCCCAGTCAGTCCCTACCCTCTCTTCTAATGTCTATCCTACCCTACTCATCCATGTCTCATACACACTATCTCACCTCATTTACATGTCTTTTCCTTCTTACCACTCTGTATAATGCTTCTTCCTACTCCTCTACCACACTACCCTCCTATTTCCCACTCCCCTCACCCTCCACTATCTCCTATACCCAACTTTCAACTCCCCATTTTTATTTAATATCTCCCTCCCTCCTTCAACCAAATCCATTTCATTACTTTAAACTAAAACTCCACACAGTCTGCTTAAAATCTTCCTCTTTCAAAGTTAAACTACATCTCCCTCTTATTTTATCTCTCTATTCTAAGTTTCATCTACTCTATCCTTTCTCTTGGCTTGCTCTTGCAGGAGATATCCATCCCAACCCTGGGCCAACACCTACTAATAATCCCTCTCCCACTACCTCCACAAATAGACACAGCCATAAATACCTTAAATTCATTACCATCAATACCCAGAGTATTAATAACAAAATAACAAACTTCCATGCCTGGCTAAATCTTACTACACCTGACATAGTAGCAGTAACAGAAACCTGGCTAAAACCACAAACTACTAACTCTGAGATTTTACCACCTGGTTTCCAAGCTCTTAGGTCTGATCGCCAAAACAAAAAAGGAGGTGGTGTAGCCTTGGTCTAC
The DNA here is from genome assembly GCF_019279795.1 of Protopterus annectens. Lineage (NCBI taxonomy): Eukaryota > Metazoa > Chordata > Ceratodontiformes > Protopteridae > Protopterus > Protopterus annectens. The sequence continues at coordinate 1,331,763,809 of NC_056731.1, read as the reverse complement.
AATTGCCTGCTAAATCTCAGCCCATACCAAACTCCCATCCCTAAATTTAATAATGCTGAACTAATCATAGGAATCCTCAAAATAAACAACTTCAAAAGTATCTGTGTAATAACCATCTATATCCCTCCTGGAGACAACACCTCCACCCTTGAGAATATTCTCTGTTGGGCAACAAACAATATCAAACAGGAGACATACATTCTAGGTGATGTCAATATTGATTGGAATACAATTAATAATAATACTCCCTCTCAGTCTATCAATATTTATAATTTTACTCAATTAATAAACAACATTACCAGACCTAACAAAACTAACCCTCCAGGGTCCACCCTGGACTGGATTCTAGTCAGCCACCCTAACAATATCTCCAACTCTGGTACCTTACCAGACTCAATAAGTGACCATCTCCCAGCCTTTACTAACCGAAATACCCAACAGCTCCCACACCAACATCAATATGCCCACTCCCGTAACCTAACTAATTTTAACCCTTCAGTATTCTCTGAAACCCTTAAACTAACAAACTGGGAATCACTAAACACTCTTCCCCTAGATGAAGCCCTAGAAGTCTTCAATACTACCTTCCTTAAAATCCTAAACTCCCAAGCCCCTCCTCGAACAAAACGAATAAAGTTCAACTCTGCCCCTTGGCTAACTAAGGACACTAAAATGATAATGCTACAAAGGGACAAAATTTGGAAACAATACAATAAAAATAAAAACACAGCTTCTTTACTTCAATATAAGCAACTCCGCAATCTTGCAAAAAAACTTATTATAAAAGATAAAAAATCATACTACAACAAACTTCAGTCTACTCTCACAAATAATCCCAAAAAGTTCTGGAATTCCATCAATTCCCTCTTGCACCCAGGTACTAAATCCAATCCCTGTCCAGACAACAGTAAGACTGACACAGAAATTGCAACACTCTTCAACTCCTTTTTACCAGCTCCATAGCAGAACTGACTAAATCCTTCTCCAATTCCTCCCCCATCCCAAGCCCAAAGCCTTCTTCACCTTCCATCCCTCACTCCAGCTCTCGTAACCACCCTCCCACCTTTATTCTACAACCCGTATCTACCACCAGTATCAAACAACTTCTTTCCAAACTCAAACCATGCTCCAATGCCCCCGATAACATCCCATCACTCTTTCTCAAGCTTGCAGCAGACGGGATCGCCATACCTATCAGCATTCTCATCAATAGATCCATCCAAGAATCTTATGTTCCCAAACTTTGGCGAGCTGCCCACATTCTGCCCCTCCATAAAGGAGGCAAAAATAATAACATTTCTAATTTTCGCCCAATAGCCATTCTTTCCCCTATTTCAAAAGTCCTTGAAAAATGTATCCACCAGCAACTCATGCCTCACCTCAATAACCATCTCCTCTCTCCTACTCAACATGGGTTTCGGCCTGGCCACAGTACCATAACTGCTCTCCTTTCCTTCCTAGACATTATCAACCATGCCCGTGATTCTGGAAATATTGTCTCCACTGTTCTACTTGACCTTTCCAAGGCATTTGACACAATATCCCACACACTCCTTCTCAACCACCTTTCTAATCTCAATCTCTCCCACAACTCCCTTTCTTTGTTCAAAAGTTATCTCTCAGATAGATCCCAAGCTGTGAAATGGAAGACTGGTACCTCAGAATTCTTACCTACCCCTACCGGAGTCCCTCAAGGCTCTATTCTCGGGCCACTGCTCTTTAATATCTTTATCAATGATCTCCACTCTTCAATTCCTCAGTCTCAAATAGTACAATATGCAGACGACTCCACTGTTATCTGCTCTGCCCCTAGCCTTCCCGAGCTTCAAGCCAAAACCCAATTGGCCTTCACAACGACAGAAAATTGGATGCTTAATAACCATCTTTCCCTCAATGCCAATAAATCCCATATCATTCTCTTCTCCTCCTCAAAAGCTCTGACTCTTGATAAGTCATCCTTCAAAATTTCCAGCCTCTCCCAGTCCCCAGTAGATGTTGTTAGTTGTGCAAAATTACTCGGAGTTACCATTGATGAACACCTGAAATTTAATACTCATATTCAACTAAACATAAAAAACACATCAGAAGCTTGGTATGCTTTATAGAAATGCCAACTTTCTTACTCCATCTACAAGACAAACTCTCGCCACTACCTACCTTCTTCCTTCACTACTGTATGGTGCTCCTCTTCTAACCAATCTCTCCTCTTCTATCTCCTCAAAACTTGAAAGTTGCTACTACAAAATCGCCAAATTCGCTACTAACTCCACTCATTCTACACACCATTGCATCTGCCTCCGTAGTCTCCAATGGCTAGAACTCCCTAATCTCCTCAATTACCTCCAACTTACTACTGCACACAAACTAATTTTTAAACCTACTGCTTGCCCTGCATTATCTAACATCTTGCCCTTATATACCCCTCACAGGCCCCTAAGATCCAGCCACCAGAATCGTATTTCAGTATACAAACCCAAATGACCCCTGGCCAACTTCTACTTTCCTATACTACAGCAAAAAATGGAACTTGCTTCCTTCCCTTCTAAGAGTCACTACAAGCTATGAACACTTCAAAGCTCTTCTCCATTCTCACCTCTCCCAAAACTGGAAATGTAATTGTATACTTCCTACCTAGATTGCTCACCTTGGCACCCCTCCCTCTACTTCTTTATCACCACTCTCTTCCTGATTAAACCCTGTATTTATTCCTTTTAAGCGTTCTCCTCCCTCTGCCCACTTGCAGGTCTAGTCTCACAATTGAATCTTTTGCCTTTGTCATAAGGTATACTTTTGACTCAAACACAACATGAATATTGGTCTATCCATACTTTTCATCTTCCTCCTGTCACCTCTTCTCCTTTAAATTCATTGCATCTTCTTCACTTCTCATCTGTTTTACTGCTCTTGCATTCAAGATCTATATATAATTTCCTTTTATCTCTCTCTACTTCACTAACAATACAGTTTCATAATTATATTAATTTCTGAAGTATACTGCCAAATGTACTACATTTTTGGAAATTGTTAAAGTGTTAATCTGTTAGAACACAGAGTGTTTTTGTGTGTAATGTATTTTTATGGAGCTTTTCTCCCCGGGCCTCCACTGAAAATGGGCTTTCGGGCCCAGTGGACTTCCCCGGTTATCAAACTGGAAATAAATAAAATAAAATAAGTGTCACCTTCCTAATAAGAATGTTAGCCATACCTCTCATTTTGAAGCCTTAATCCATGATCCTAGCCCTTAAATCTCATGTGGAATTCAGAAGGAGGAATTATTTCCCCTCTTTTGATTTACTAATCTGTCTTTTCTAGAGGGTCTGAATTCTTCCTATAGACGTGATGTGTTTTTTTTGTTATTTAATTTTATAAAACCATTACCTGACTGACTTTATAATGATATATTAGTTCTGAAGGAAAATGATGATTTGATGACCAGAACATAGTATTAATCTCCAAATGTGGCAGTTGAGAAGAATGAACATGCTGTTGATCCACACTGTACATCACTCGCTGGCTGGCTCTATGTGTGACTGAGTGTTTGCATACAGCACAAAACCTTCAACCATTTCCTTCCCAATGAGAAAGAAAAATGCAAGTCTATAAAGATACAACACTTGTACTTTTGATGAATGCATGCAAAGAAGATTCACAAATTGTTTACAGAGCAGTTCTAGAAAATAGGAAGAAGAAATGCAGGAAACCTGGCAAACAAATGAAGGCTACTGGGAAAAATGCTAGACTTAAGCCTAACAATGTTACATTTTTTTTCTGAAATGAAAAAAAATGTCAAAATTTCCACAAGATAAAATATAGGCTATCTGCCCTAGGGCATTTATAAGCCTAGCCAGAGTGTGTTTGGCTTTCGCCACCCATTTTAAATTAATTTTGCTATGCTCTTTTTCGAGGTTAGTATACTGTGCCTCTGTCTAACAGTGACACAAAAGTGATACCCAGGGTAAATCTATGATCTCCCATCCACTCATCAAGATTCCTCTTGAAGAGAGTCAATGAGGGACTCTGCCTAACCTGGACTGGGATTTTATTCCAGAGTGAAGGGAGCCTCTGGGTTATGAATCTGTCCCTCCAGCATGTCCTATTTATTTCATTGCTGAGGTTCAAGTCTCTCTTGTGCGTAGCTTGATGGGATTTGGATTTTCTGAGGTGCAGTATGTCCATTAATTCCGGGTTGGACATGGCTTTATACATCAGGCACAGATCGCCTCTGAGCAGGTGGTATGCCACTGAGTAGAGCTGGAGTTTCTTTAACTGGGCAGCATATGGCATTTGTTTGAGTCCTTTGATCCTCTTGGTGAGGTACTTTTCGGGTCTTTCCAGTTGCTGCAGGTGTCTGGTAAGGTACATCCCAAAAGGGGCATTGTACTCAATTATGGGCCTGATGAGGGATGAGTAAAGAGGCACGATGACCTCCCCTGATCTAGATGTGAATCCCTTCATGATTAGGTGGGCTATATAAAATGTTTTTCTAACCACCTTGGCCACGTGGTTCTCAAATGAGAGATTGCTATCAACTTGGGTCCCCAGGTTCTTAATTACTTCTTCTGTACTTAATGGATTACCACCTATGTGGTAATATGTGGGCACTTTGTTTTTGCCAAAGGGGATGACTATACACTTTTTGGCGTTTAGCTTGAGGCCATAGCTCTGGCACCAGTTGTCTGTTTCTATGAGGCCCTTTTGGAGGATGCTTGTGTCAGCTAGAGAGTCAATTATGGCATCCAGTTTGCAGTCATCTGCGAACTTGGTCAGCCACAGTCCTTCCATGTTGGCCTGTACCTTCGAGAAATATATACCGAACAAGAGAGGTCTCAGGACTGAGCCTAGTGGGATGCCACTTGTAACTGGTTTGGAGTCTGACATGGCTCCAGCAATTCTAACCATGTGGGTTCTGTACTTGAGCCAGTTTGCAACCCATCTAGTGACATAGGGGTTTATATTTAAGCTGGTGAGCTTATCTATAATGCCCGAGTGGGGTATTGTATTGAAGGCTTTTGCGAAGTCCAGGTAGGCTGTGTGGACCACCTTCCCCTTGTCAATGGCCTTGGTGACTGTTTCAAAGAAATCAACCAGGTTTAAGAGGCAGGATCTGCCCTTAACAAAGCCGAACTGGGTAGGATCCAGTGTCTGTAGGTCCCCAATATCTTTACTTATGAGGTCCATGATGATCTTTTCCATAGCTTTGTAGACCAAGCTAGTCAGGCTTATGGGGCGATAGTTTCCAGGATCCATTGAGGCACCACCTTTGTGGAGAGGGACCACTGTTGCTGTACGCCACTCTTTGGGTACATATCCTGTAGTAAGGCTGAGATTGAACAGTAGTTTTATGTTTGGGTTTAGCTCTTCTTGGAGTTCATGTAGGACGCAGCCCGGGACACCGTCTGGTCCCATTGATGTTGTGTTTTTTGCTTCGGAGAGGGCGGCTCTTACCTGAGCACCTGAGATGTCAGGGGGGCAGCACTCTGCTGGGATAGATATTTGCCCTTTTGGTGGGGAGTGGGGGGGGGGGTTGCGCTGAAACTGTCAGCTAAGATGTTGGCAATGTCTGTGGGTTCGGTGTATTTTTTGTCATTTTGGACTAATTCTGAGCATATCTGGGAATTCCCACCCAGGTTCCTAACATAACTAAAGAAAGCCTTGTGATTATCCTTAGTGTCCTGTGCAATTTTTCTCTCGAAGCTGGCCTTAGACGATTTTATGAGTGCCCGTAGTTTTTTGCTAATACTGATCAGAGATGCCTTCCCTTTTTGGGATTTTGTTCTGTCGTAGTAGCTTCCTCCTTCTATTGTATAGTTTGTTTATGGCTGGGGTCCACCAGACAGGACGTCTGCCTTTGGAGGATTGGGTCTTGGTTTTATTTGGGATTGCATGATCCATGCATTCCTAAAGGTGTTCATAGAATGCGTTTATAAAGGACTCTGCAGTCTGGGCCGTGTTTCCCACAGGCCCGGGGGCTTTAAAAGATTCCACCTCGGTTTTGAGGAGTGTGAAATTTGCTTTAGAAAAGTTTTTCACTGTGGTTTTCTGGGCAGGGGGTGGGGTCGGGATATGAATATCCAGTGAGATTATTTTATGGTCTGATCTTACCAGTGAGGGATACACTTCTGGTCTGGAGCATAGAGTCCCCATGTTGGTGATGATCAGGTCCAGTATGTTTTCCCCTCTTGTGGGAGTGGTAGCAAGTTGTTCCATAGCATTTGAGTTTATAAATTCTAGGAACCTTTGGGCTAGGGTGTTGGAGCTAGAGTAATGCTCCCAGTCTATGTTTGGGTAGTTGAAGTCACCCAATATAATGGTGTTTGGAGAGACCTTCATATTTTCCAGTGTTCTCAGGAAGGCCGAGTGGGGTTCCTGGGTTTGGGAGGGAGGTCTGTAGCAGGCTATAAACTGGAAGGCAGTTTTACCCACTGTTAGTTGTACGTGGATAGTCTCTGATGATTCGTGCTGTGCCACCAACCTGGAGGTGTAGGAATCTTTGACGAATATTGATACTCCCCCTTCTTTTGTGGTTCGGTCCAAGTTTTGGGGCCGAAAAGCATGGTATGAGGTATAACCTGGTAGTGCTGGGGTGCTCTCGGGAGCCTTGAACCAGGTTTCTGTTACTGCACAGATATCGATGTTCTCCATGCTAAGGAGAGTTTCGAGTGCGTGCATCTTGAGGTTTAGACTTCTGGCGTTGAGTAGCATTACTCTTAGTTTCTTATCCCTTGTGATACCTATGGAGGTGGGTTTGTCTTTTGAGCCTTGCCTAAAAAGGCACTATGGGGGTAGCAAGAGCCTTTGCCAATATCCAAAAGCCCAGGGGTGACAGGTGCAAGCCGTCCCTAGCGAAGCATCGTGGCTTGTCGAGCATGTCATCCCATGCTGGCAGGCATTGGATCCCCTTTGAATGACACCAATACTTAAGACAATTGTTGAAATTGATCATCTTGTCTTCATATTGTGGCATCATTCTTGGTGAGGGTAAGATGCTACTCAAGGTCAGGGTCATACCGGCCTGGGCTACATGCTCAGAGAGCTCCTCTATGTCTCTTTTCATGTAGTCCAGGGAGGTATGTCTCAGGTCATTCACACCAGCATGGATAATGACTGAGTCATATTTGTACTTGCCTTGGAGTGACCTGAGTGCTTGTGTTATGTGGTGTCTCCTAGCGACCGACAGGCAGCTCACCATGACCTTCTCCTTGTTCAGCCTGGTGAGTGGGACGTCAGTGTGCCTGATGATAGAGTCACCTATTACAAGTGTATCAGGTGTGTTGTTTAGCCTTAAGGGCTGTGACTGTTCAGCACACTGGCTTTGTGAGCTATGTGTTGCACGTGTTTTGTTTTGGGGTAGCGGTTGCTTGGGTGTCTGCTTTGGAGGTCTCTGCTGCTTAGGCAGATTTTTATTTAGAGCCTCCGAGTATGTTTTTGTGTGTTTGGTTTGCTGTCGTGGTAGGTCTATGTGAGACTGAAATTGTAGTGAGTGTGGTTTCCTTCTCCTCCTGACTGGTTACGCTACTACTGAGTTGAGAGAGCTTAGCCTCCATTTTGGCTATATGGTTGCATCTTTCACATATGTTGGAATTTGTTGGGAGGAGGAGAGGGTTGTCTGTGTACATGAGGCAGTTGTAACATTGCCTCAAGATTCCCAGATTCACCAGCTGGACTGGAGAGGAGATTGACAACTGACCTTTGGACATGCTAGAATAGTATTGGGAGTTCCTTTATAATTGAAAAAAAGGGCCAATGGGGAACAAGGTACTAAAGGAGAGTTTGTGAGGGTGTAGTGCTTTTAATTTTTTAGTGCTGACTTATATAATTGCTTTAGTGAGCAAGTGCCAGGTAAGTTAAATGCAATGTGTTACAGGTAATTTAGATGCACAAATGACAAACAGTAACTTTCTTTCAAGTGAAACAAGGAAATAAGTACAGTAAGCAATGCAGATATCACTAGGGATCCAAAGAAGCACTGAAAAGCCGCGTTTTAGGTGAAATTAGCATTTCAGAGAAATAACAAGCAAACAAACAACAAGCATACAAACAAAGCTAGATTCAGCAGGCCTGAATCTAGTCTATACTACAGCAAACAAGGTGTACCAATTTCAGTAAGAAACAGTTCAGATATGCAGGCACTATAAGCCTTTAACCAGAAATTCCCAGCTCAGAAGGGCAGAGTCCAGCCTACCAATTATGTTAAAGGCTAGTTGCTGCCAATATGTAAACTACTGAGATTATTTGACTAGATCAGTAGTGATATCCTCTGTCTGTTACTGGCAATTGAATGCATTTACTTATGTGTTATTGGTAGAAAATCCTAGTGGGAAACTGTACTAATTACTATATCCCTTACTAGGTTCTGTCTCTGTCTCTATCTCACGGCTCCCACCCTGAAAGGAAGAACACCATGATTACTGTGGCTTAACGGGCAGCCCTAACTGTTTTTTTAAAACTAAGGTTATTATCTTTTAATTTTCTATCTGTGTAACTCTGTCTATGCTAGAAAACTGCAAATGCACTGGGTCTATTGCATGGTTGGCTTGCCACTATAATACCTCAAGTCAAAACCTAACTCCCACTTTTAATTCCTTTCTATCCCAACTGATTTGGCGTATATTCTAACCTAAAGCAACAAAATACCACAATAGAAAGTCTTTTGAATACAAACAAGTGACTTACATTGTTTAAAAGTACTCACGGTGTACTCACAGGCTCCTGGAAAATCTTGTAGTCTGGTAAAGCCCCGCTCATCTCACCCTATCTGTGCTCGGGCTTGCTCCGCACCCCACCCTGCCCCCTATTCTCACCTGCCCCCAGTATAGCTAAATTTATACTGCTGTAGCCACACCTTCTTTACTATCTATCCAACCATCCACTCTCACATAACAATGGGAGTTCCCCTTCTCTATACCACTCCTCCCACTCTCCTTATATATCCTGTCCAATATATCTAGCTCTAAAATGGCACATCTACGTCATTCCTTACCACCAAAACACTTACTAATATCTTCCCTATTACTTCCGATGCTTGTTCCATACCTCATCACCGCCTTTGAAAACCAGTACTACCTAGGATTCTATTACCCTAAAAGTCAAACCACCTCAGCTGTAACTTCTAATATTACAAACCATTTATTCATTCCCCTTACATCCAGTCCCCTACACCCTATAACCTATCATCCCATTAAATTCAAAAATAACAACTCCAAAACTAAACACTATCTAAAACTAATAAATAAACTCTCAAAGCTCATCATCAGTCTACACTATGCACAAACAATCGATGGTGACAGCCACCCAAACCCAGGTCCATCTTCATCTAGTAACTCCAACTACAGCAACTATTCCACTGCCAAACAACCTCTTAATAGGCCCTCTGGTTCACTTCTGGCCCTTCACTTAAATATTAAAAGCATAAATAACAAAGTCCACAACCTGAATGCCCTCATAGCAGTACATACATCTGACATAATAGGTCTCACAGAAACTTGGCTAAAACCAACAACCGCGAATAATGAGATACTTCCACCTGGGTACAATATACTTAGAATAGACCGGACTGCTAGGAAGGGAGGAGGGGTAGCTATACTTTATAAAAATACATTATATGTCACCAAAGACTCTGTACAACCACCCCTATTTAATAATGCAGAAGTTCTTATTACCAAATTACAAATTAATAACAACAAAAGCATAAACATAGTTTGTATATACATTCCCCCAGGCAATAATACAAACACCCTAGAAGATATACTCCACTGGTTATCCAATACCTATCCGCAGGAATCTATCATTCTTGGGGACTTCAATATAGATTGGACAACCTCCTGCACAGTAACCCCAACTACCCACATAAATCTTTATGGGTTCACACAAATAATAACCTCTCCCAATAGAATTAGTAAACCCTCCAACAAAGAAAGTATCCTTGACTGGATACTTATCAATAGTCATTCCCATATGTACAAATCTGGGACAGTCCCTGATGACATAAGTGATCACTCTCCAACCTTCATTATTAAGCACAAAGCTGACAACTCTCACCAGCCCACTTACAAAACAGCTAGAAACAATAAGAACATCAACCTTACCAACTTCTGTAATGAACTTAAATTATGCAACTGGGCAATCCTAAAACAACTGCCACTTGAGCATGCCATTGTACACCAAATTCCTCACCATCCTTTACTCTCATGCCCCTGCTCGTACTATTAGAGCTTAAACAACAATTGCACCATGGCTTACAAAAGATACCAGAACAAAAATCAAATTTAGAAATATAGCCGGGACCACCTGGAGTGCAACTAAATCTCTTCTAGACCAACAGAAATATTGTCAGCTTAGGAATGACTCAAAAAAATCCATTCTACTAGACAAAAAAAAAAAAAAAATACTACCACAATCTTCAACAAAAACATCAAAACAAACCTCAACATTTCTGGGCGGGTCTCAGCAGATTTCTTCATACAGGTCAAATTACTACCCCAGCTCCATCTAATACTACCCAAACCCCCCCAGAAGACATCACTAACACCTTTAATAGTTCCTTCACCGAGACCATACAGACCCTTGCCAGTCAAATAATTCCCATTTGGTCTAGCTCCCTTACAGATTTACCTTCTACTCACCTCTCCTTTAGCTTCCAACCAGTACCTACCTCACTTGTCAGATCCCTTATTAACAAATTAATACCCACGACTGTAGCCACGGACCACCTCCCTGCAGAATACCTACAAAAAGTCACAGATGCCATAGCATACCCAGTCTCCATATTGATCAATAGAGCCCTTACAGAAAACTCCATCCCCTCCATCTGGAAAACATCTCATATTATACCACTCCATAAAGGGGGCAGCTCCACTGGACTGTCTAATTACAGACCAATTGCCATTCTCTCCCCCTGGCCAAAATAATGGAGAAGTGCATCTATAAACAACTTTTTCACTTTCTCAGCCAGAACAATCTATTGGCAAACTCTCAACATGGTTTAGGCCATTTCACAGTACCACCTCTACTCTCTTTTCTTTCTCTAACACCAGAAACCTCAACAGAAATAACAATAAATTATCCTCAGCCCTCTTTCTCTACCTGTCCAAGGCAGTTGATATGGTTAACCACCAACTACTCATCCATACTCTGAAAACCATATCACTGGATAACCAAGCTATTCAATGGTTCAGTTCCTATCTCAGTGGTAGATGTCAAGCTGTCCTGTGTCAGAGCAAGCTATCCACTCAGCTACCTGTCACCCTAGGAGTTCCCCAGGGCTCTATTTTAGGTCCCCCCCTATTCTCTATTTTTATTAACAACCTCTGTACCATCATCCCAGATTTGACATGTATTAAATACGCTGATGACTCTACTCTGATCTGCTCAGCCTCCTCCCCATTAGACTTGGTGACCTTAACCCAGAAAACATTCAGTTCGGTACAAAATTGTCTCTCTAACCATTACTTGATTCTGAACTCTAACAAAACGAAGATACTACTCTTCTCCCCCACTCACAGATCCACCCAACTCTCCTTTACTATAAAATCCAACAATGGCACCATTATTTCCTTTGATGCTCATACCAAACTCCTAGGGGTAGTTGTAGATAACCAGCTCAAATTTGATGTGCAGGTCAACCAAACTATCAAAACCATTAATAAAAAATAGGCTCTCTATACAGAAGTAAACATTTCCTAGCCCCATTAGCAAAGACTGCCATCACCTGTACTCACCTACTCTCAACCCTTCTATATGCCTCTCCTATTCTAACCCACTTAAATAAATCTGATCTGAGCAAACTTTCAAGATGTTATAACCACATTGCCAGATTTGCTACTGGCTCTGCATATCACACTCATCACTGTCTAAATCTTATTCAACTAGGGTGGCTGGAATTCCCAATTTACTTTATTATAATCAGCTCATAGTCACATACAAAGTTGATCAACCTGACAAAACGCCTGGGCTAAAAAAACTTACTAATTCTTACAGTAATCTCAGGACACTATGATCATCCAACAAACTCCTTGTTCAAACACTCAAATCGAATAACTCAGCTGGAGACTCACTCTTTTCTAACTATGTTGGCAGAATCTGGAACTCATTTCCTGCCGAACTAACCTTAGAACCCTCACTAACCAAATTCAAAAAAAGTCTCAAAGGGTATCTTACCACCCACTGGATATGTCCTTGCTCCAACCCAGATTGACCCCTCTGCTACCTAGTTCTACAACCTGACACTACCCATTATCTCTCTATATGCCCTCAGAACTCTCTATCCCTCTATTCCTTCACCCTTGACCCTACCCTTACTTACCCTTCTACTTAATCCACCCTCTACTACTTCATTTTTACCTACCACTCTTTAGTATAACTCACTTATTCTTCTTTTCAATTGTATACTTAACAGTACTGTATACAATACTGAATTTCCCTGTATGTCATATTATCCAGGGTAGACTGTAGAATTTTTTGCCACCCTAGTCTGTGTATGTTATTATCTACCAGAGACTGTAAACCAAGCCTTACTGTGCAATTGCACCTTATTAATGTACTGGGTTGTTGAACCTCTTCAACAGCCCAGTACATTAATAAGGTGCAATTGCACAGTAAGGTGGTCGAGTGGCATTTGGAAGACATGCGTGAATGGGTGTGCCTTCATTGAAGGTTGGGCATTGGGCTGGCACCTCAGCAGCGTAAAAATCTACTGCCAGTCATTAGTGGACCGGAGTTCCTCTGTGGCAACCCCTAACCGAGAAAAGCCGAAAGAAGAAGAACAACAAAAAATGTACTGGGTTGTTGACTGTATATTATTATCTACTGTAGTTCGTAAGACAAGTGTTACGTTTTAATTGTAATTTTATTGTCTGTATTGTTGGAGCTTATCTCCCCGGGCATCCACTGAAAATGGACATATATCCAGTCTGACTTTCCTGGTCAACAAATGTAAAATAAAATAAAAATAAAAATGAATAATCAGAGAATACTCTTTTTCATGGAGAAGCACTAGAGTACATTTTGTTGCATCATCAGTGTTGTCTATAAAAAGGCAACTGTGAGAGACATAGGGGATAGTAGATAAGTATTACAGGTCAGTGAATATTTAGAGACAGAATTTGCAGGGAGTGGACAGAAAGAGGAACAGTTGCTATTTAGAGAGGACAACAGTGTTCTCTTGGAAAGTTCTAAGGTTTTCTGTTGGACAGATTAGGGGATGGTTCCTGAAGCAGGAGATCAAACTTTACTCTTTATCTAGACAAAGGACTTTCCCTAAAGAGTAGGAATATCAGCTATTTGGGAGGGGCAGATCCTCTTGGAGTTTGTGTGTGTGTGGGGGGGGGGGGCAGCTTGACTCTGCAGTTATCCATTGTAAGTACTGTTGACATACAGATTATTACCCACTACAAGGTTGTTGTTGGCTGGTTGTGGTTTAAGTCTCTGAAAAAGTCACACATCTGAAATAGTGCTTACACATAATACATCAAGCATTGAGATCATCACTTGTTAAAAATGTCATTTAACAGGCAGTCCATAAACAGCAAATATTTTTTACAATAATCCAATTCTGCCTGTCAGTGAAAGTTTTCTGACAAAACAGCATTTTAACAAGAATAACACAGTCACTACCATATTAACAAGAAAGTGGATGCCAATGACATTTTGTATGCCATTAAACTAAAATATTTGCACATAGAATTTCAAATGATGCAATCAGCTTACATCTCTAAAAGGAATAAAACACAGTAATACAGTAGTCATTAGACTACAAATATTAGTCATTACTATAGTAACTAGACTGTGGTAATGATTGATACCTGAAGGTAAATCAAGGTAGATTGTTTAAGCTAATTTTGTAACAGCAAACACTTTTACATGCTAAGATGGCTTTGAGGCATGACATATCTAACACTATTCTTGTGAATTGAGTAAAGCTATATTTCCTTGATACTTCTTGCTAAACAAGAAATGATAATTATTACTTGCAGAGCAAAACACAATGGCCAATGAGATGTGACAAGGAGATATCTGTGGAAGGGACATGTAAAATAGTGCATTGTGTATCAAGTTATACTGAAAGGGGATGCCGAGAAATGGGAGACCACATGAGAAGGACAACTAAAACAGTGCACAGAGTACCAAGTTAAACTGAAAAGGGGATGCTGGGAAAAAAGAGGTAGTTGTGGGTGGGACACATAAAATACTACCCAGAGTACCAAGTTATATTAAAAAAGAGATACTTGTAAAGAAAAGATAGATGTGGGAGGGACAAATAATGCAATGTACATAGTACCACGTTAAAGAAAAATGTAGGCATTAACAGCCCAGTCACTGCAGTAACGTTTGACTATTTAGGCAGAGTTGAAGAAAATCAACCTGTGAGCTGTGGCTAGAGATTCAGGTAAGGAAGAGTCTTTGTACTTTAAAGAAAATAATTTTTACAAGCTTTTAAATAGAGAAAAATGGTTGGGGGGGGGTGTTATGTTTTGCTATCAGTTTTGTCTATGAGATAGTACTGTAAGAGACCTAGGCGATAGCAGATAAGTATGTATAGTATCGCTGAATATTTATAGGCAGCATATACATGCACTGGACAGAAACAGATAAAAGCTTGTCATTTTGAGGAGAAAAACTATGATGCTTTAAAATGTTCTAAGGTTTTCAGCCCGACTACAGTCTAGTTTCAGAAGCAGGAGATCAAACTTTACACTTTTTCCAGGAGAAGGGCCTTACCTATACATTAAGAATATCAGGTATTTGGAAGGACGGTACACTCTCAGGCAAGTGTATGTGTGCGTGCCCCTGTCTTGTCTCTGCAGTTATCCATTATAAGTACTGTTGACAGACAGACTGTTACCTGCTATAAGGTTACTGTTTATTGAAAACTGGAAGTATAGGTTGAATGGGTGCAGATACATGGGGCAGTGTTGCAGCAGTTCTTTTCCTGGCAGACAAAGTTGGCCTTGATAAGTTTGTCACATAAGTGAATACACAGTTGTAGTTTTCAATTCTGGTGGGTGGCTGTCTGGGGGGGGGGGGGCAGTTAATGCAGTCAGGAAAAAGTGGACATCAGGTGAATGTCCGCTACAATGTTGTTGCTTCTGGTTGCAAACTAGAACTTTCGGTTGAATCTGTCCACATGCACAGCTCATCATTGTGTGTATTTGTTTCCTGACAAAGCAATTTTGGCTTGCTATGTTTGCCATGCAAGTGAATGCACATCTGCAATCTACAGTTCAGGTAGCCATTTGGATAACTAATGCCATCAGAAAAAGTGGTCAGCATGGGATTCACCACAACATGGCTGTTGCTGGTTGAAAACTAAAACTTTAGGTTAAATGGGTCCACATACATAGAACATTGTTGCTGCTCTTCTTTTCTTGATGTAGGAATTCCAGATTGATGGGTTTGTCATGTAAGTGAATTCACAATCGCATTGTACAATTCTGGTGGCCATTTAGGAGGTTAATGAAATAAAAAAAACGTAGAAAGCAGGGGACTGATTACTGCAAGATTCTTGTTTGAAAACTAGAAATTCATGTTGAATGGGTCAACATAATTAGCACAGTGTTGACATTGTTCTTTTCCCAACAGGGCAATTCTGGCTTTTTGGGTTTGTCTGTAAGTGAATTTGTTTCTTGTAGGCTGCAGCTCTGGTAGTTGTTTGCAGGGTCAATGCAATCAGAAAAGGTAAAAAACTGAAAGGAGGTGGAGGTGGGAGTATGTATCTTATTCATCCTGGGTAGAGGGGATGATAGTCCAGTAAGTTGTCTGCCGCCAGCAAGAGAGGCTTTCCAGCCACAAAGGTTCAGCAAGAACATGGGGTCATAGACACTACCAAGATGTCAATAGCAAATGTGTGTGTGTGTGTGTGTGTGTGTGTGTGTGTGTGTGTGTGTGTGTGTGTGTGTGTGTGTGTGTGTGTATGTGTGTAGGCTTGATTGTAGACCATCCTCATAGTGACATGACTACTGATATCAGCCAATTGGAGCAGGAATATGGCTTAAATAGTAGAGTTCTTACTGCCTTCTGCTACATGATAAGAAGGGGGAGTGTGGAGGCAACTATATTCCCATTCTGATACAGATCATAGGCCATTCAGTCACTGGGACAAGGACAACTGTATAAACTTGATTTGATGATTGACAAGTCATGTTGGGAGGAAAAGTTAGCTATGTTACATGTATGTGTGTTAAAGAACAGAGAGCATGCATTATGTAATAAGGGTGAGCAGAAACTACATCCAAATTCATAAGACCTGATAGCTGCCCTGTCCCACCAAGTAGTGTCACCTGTAGGAAGAGTCATACCTTCATTACTGTAAGATACTTCTTAGATGTATATTGAATTGTCAGAATGTTTAATTACTGGGCATAGCACAAACTTGAAACTGACTCTTTATAATCTTTAGTTCAGCTGCCATATTGTTACTGAGTAGATATACATGCATATAAAAAAATACACCAAGAATAATTGTTTGAAGACAGAACCACAAGTCAGTAAACCAACAAAAATGTATTTCTCTGACATTTTGGCTACACAAGCCTTCAAGGAGTACAACTTATCACTCACACACACCTGCCTAAAATACAACCATCAATTAAACAATTAAATCTTAATTGCACATCAATAAAACTATTAAATAAAAGTCTTCAGTTACACTCCATGTTTAACCCCTTAGGGGCCAAAGTACCATATTTTAAAATGTGAGTAGATTCTTTGAAAAGTAACTTACTTTTTATATTACCGTCATCATATAGTGAGTTGTGTATTTTTTCTAACACAGCCCCCATCAGACCTTCACTTACAGCCCCATGCACTTGGTTAAAATGTTCTGCTATTGAACTTTCTTTCTTATTACTAGCAATGTCCCTTATATGTTCCAACAATCTCACCTTAAAGGCTCTTTTGCTCTCACCTATATAGAACTTCCTGCAGGGACATCTGAGGGCACCGTCTTTCAGCTGAAAAGATTGTCCATTAATTTTCCTAAAACTCCTTGTAATGTATTTACAGGCTTTACACCTGCCACAGGAGGTTGTTCCATAATCAGTTATGTTTTTAATAAAATTTTCACAAGGAATCACAAATTTACTTTTAACTAAGAAATCTTTAAGATTTCTTCCTCTCTTATAAGATAGTAGTGGTACTTCACTAACCCATTGACTGAAATATTTTAAGGACAAAACATAACCCCAATAAAATGTTAATAGATCTGTAAGGACCTTACTAAAACTACTATATGTAGTCACAAAATATACATTTTCTTTGCCCCTATAATAATGTATAACTTCTTACCCATCCATAAAGTCCTTAAAAATATATTCCTTTGAAAACTTTTTTCAACATTCATCCAATGACTTATTACTAAAACCTCTATTTCTAAACCTATGTACAGTTTTACCCATTTCTAACGTATAATTGTCCTCATTATTACATAATCTGTACAGACGGACAAACTCTCAGTAGGATATGGCTTGGATAGTATGGGGGATGATAACTTTGGGCCCTTACATATTGAATCCCACTTTCAAATTTTCTGTATACTGTTGTTCATATATTATTATCCTTACTAATATCCAAAAATACATCCAGATAAGAAACTTTTTGACCCACTTTTAGCCCATCAAATTCTAAACTGAATCTATTATTATGTAGTTCACTAATAAAACTGTCTACCTCATCATTACCTCCATCACACAAAAAAAAAATAAATTGTCTATAAATTTAAAATATCTTTTCACATACTTTTGAAAAAATTGTGTTTTGTATATGTATTCGACCTCAAAAAGGCCCATAAGATTAGCATATGAGGGTACAAAGGATGCCCCCATAGCTGTACCTTGTTTTGTCTAAACAGTATGCCATCAAATTAAAAATATATATTTTTCAAACTAAAGTCCAATAATTCAATAATATATTCCATCACTGGACTTTGACCTAGAAACAGTCTAACAGTCTCCACATCAGAATGGTGACTGATACTGGTGTAGAGGCTCTTTATATCAATAGTTATCCAGTACATGTTTTTTCTCCACTGGATATCCTCAATCTTTTGCAAAAAGTCAAATACATCTTTTATATGTGAAGGGAACATTTGTACTTTAGGAGGAAGGAAAAGATGTAAAAACTGTCCTATTTTACATAAAAAATATTCCTTTCCTGAAACTATTAGACAACCAGGAGGATTAATCAAAGTCTTGTGAAATTTTGGTAGACAATAAAAATGGGCCATCTTACAACAATCCATACTAAATTTCTTTTTATATCATCTAAAGAAAAATATCCTAGCTGATATCCTTTTTTCATTAATTCACAATATTCATCTAAAGCTCTAATGTAAACATCAATTTCCACTTTCTCATATGTGTTTGCATCATTCAAATGTTCATTGCACATATTTAAGTATTAAATATAATCCATAATTACCAACCTATTACCCTTTTCCACAGGTTTAAATATTATATCATTTCTAACACTCCATGAAATCAGCATTTTCCATTCATCTTTTGTTAAGTTGTAACTTATAGTTTTAAATTCAGACAAACTTTTTTCAACAGCAGAGTTTAACATTGTATGAAAATGTTGAATCCCTTCATGAGTAAAAGGGGGTTAAAAGCTATATATGACCTAAATTACTCATATCACACAAAATATATGCATTTATATCATCCTCAGAATGGCACAAATAAAAACTATCATTAAATGAGTTAACAGAATCAGAATCACATTTCATAACACTTTTACTAGCAAAAACATTGTTGTTATTAAATTCTTCAAATGCAATTTTCTTACAAATCTGAAAATATCAGCTTTAATTTCATGAAGTCTAGGTATAACTGTTGGTATAAACTAAAGACCGCAGTTAAGAACTGCATACTCAGCATTGTTTAAAACATAACCTGACAAGTTCACAATATAAGAGTCCCAAACGTTAGGAAATGCTAAATTACCATTGACCTCTTTTAAAATGCTGTTGTTGCTGAGAGTCTCTTGATTGTGCATTGTAGGATTCCCTCTGGGAATGTATGTTGAAACTGTTCCTTCTGCTGAGGTTTAGATAGTGGAGGAAAACCATTCCTACCGTAGTCATCTTCCCATGGTGAATTAAGTCCTTCCGATGCAGAGAAGGATGAATTACCATGACAAATTCCAGCATCTTCACCCTTTTCAAATCTCACATGACCACACGATCATTTGAAATTGGTTCTTAACTGGAAGGCTCTACCACTGTCGTGGTCACGTAAATCTCTTAAAAATGTTCCTTTCTTTCTCTCCACAATCTCTCCCTCATAATCTTTAAGTCTAATATTGATGTCAACCAGAAATTTTTCTAAATAATCCATGTTCAAATTAGATGTCAAATTTGAACAGGTGGTTATAATCTGTTCCTTCAATTCACACTGCTTTACCCTGTCTCTTTCTAATAATATATTAATCCACTCCAAAGTACATTTGTGGGCAGCTGCCACCCATCGCTGGTAAAACTGTTTATCAGATTTGTTTTGTAGGTTAAAGGGCAAAGAAGGGTCCTTATAAACCCGTAAACCTCTAGGTGTAATATCCAAATCAATATACTTTTGGAGACTTTGTATATTGAGAAACACTGCAGTCTCTTTCCACATTAATTTTTCCAGTTCATAACGTAAAGTGTTATTTTCTGAAGAGAGGGAAGGGGTGATTTTGCGACTGACAGATGCAAATGGAGTATTACAGTGTCTATTACAGTCTTCCCCCAATTTATCCCAAATGTTAGGTACAAACTCTCTTTCATTATTTACATTACCATAATGGTTATGATGCTCTCCCATTTGTAAAAATAAACTGTCCAAAGGCCATTGAGTATTATCTCCATTAGACTCATGAAAAATACGAGGCAGGTTGGTGTTAGGATCACTGGCCATAACTCCAGCACACAAATAAAAAATTACACCAAGAAAAATTGCTTGAAGAAAGAACCACTAGCCAGTAAACCAACAAAAAATTATCTCTGACGTCTCAGCTACACAAGCCTTCAAGAAGTACAACTTCACACACACATACACCAGCCTAAAACACAACCATCAATTAAACAATTAAATCTTAATTGCACATCAATAAAACTATTAAATAAAAAAACTCCAGTTACACTCCATGTTTAACCCCTTAGGGGCTAAAGTATCATATTTTAAAATGTAAGTAGATTCTTTAAAAAGTAACTTCCTTTTTATATTACCATCATCATATAGTGAGTTGTTAATTTTTTCTAACACAGTCCCCATCAGACCTTCACTTACACCCCCATGCACTTGATTAAAATGTTCTGCTATTGAACTTTCTTTCTTATTGCTAGCAATGTCCCTTACATGTTCCAACAATCTCACCTTAAAGGCTCTTTTGCTCTCACCTATATAGAACATCTTGCAGGGACATCTGAGGGAATAAATAATGCCCTCAGTATCACAACAGAAACAGTCTTTCACCTGAAAAAATTGTCCATTAATTTTCCTAAAACTCCTTGTAACATATTTACAGGCTTTACACCTGCCACAGGGGGTAGTTCCATAATCAGTTATGTTTTTAATACGGTAAGATACTTCTTAGGTGTATATTAGAATTGTCAGAATGTTTAATTACTAGGCATAGCACAAACTTGAAACTTGACTCTTTATAATCTTTAGTTCAGCTGTCATAGGCCATATTATTACTGAGTAGATATACATGCATACCCTATTATTGGTAATTCTTATGATGTCCAATCAGGAAAAATGGTCATTTCTGTGACATGGCATAGAACAAGCAGGGAGTTTGTTTTAAAGACTTTCATATTTGCCACATCCTGAAAAAATAAGCTTTTGTTCTGCTATAATATCAAGATAACTGCCTAATTACACAGTTTTCCACTGGTTCACATGATGTGTAACTACAACTATCCTATAAAGAATACCACAATATCACTGCACTCAGCTATCTTAAACCATGGTATGACTGCATTGAATAATCTTTAACCAGTCTAACTATGACCTTTTCTATCATTAGCAATTTCCAGCCTGTTATCTGAACTGTTAAAACAGCAACATCATCACTGCAGTGTGAAAAACAGGCTATGAACCATTTAGGGATATTCAGAAAGCCAAGCTACTTTCCTATTATTTGACAAGCCTATCTTAAGACTGGTTCGTGTTGCATACCTGATTAATGGTTTTCACTTTACTACTGCAATGAAGAAAATTACTAACATATCATTCAGTTTCATTACAGTTTCCAGTATGATGCAGTCAGGTATTTGACTCAATCTACTACCATCCTCCCAGAAAAGAAACATGGAGTCTATTTTCTAAGTGTGGTGAGCCATATATTTATCATGTATCCACAGACATTTGAAACAAGATGTATTACCACATAACACTGGCCTAAATGCAGATCATTGGAATTACTGACTGGCGACCAGTGTGGTGCAGCATAGCATAAGGCACACATGTATAAATTCCTCTTTACTGACAAGACCACTTTGCATTTAAAAGTATCCTCTGTAGAGATGTAGAGTGGTTTATTTATTTATTTATTCTTTTACTTGAATGACCTTTGCAAATGTAGTTGCTCTTCAGGAATGCTTGCGGTTTTATATTGTTAAATTTAGTGCAATGAATGATTCTGTTTGTTAATGATCCCACTTTTCAGATTTCCTTTATGTTCCATAAATTACGTTGCACTTTGTTCATTGACTCATTTTTCATGAACATGCATGCTAATACAAACCATTAAGAATATGCTCAGTCATAATATCATCTTTTAAGGGTTTGGGGTTGGCATAATGGTCAGGCTGTTTACCTCAGAGACACAGTGTATGGGTTTGATTCTCACCTTGGGAAACATGGCTGAGCTTAAAAAGGCCTTGTGGGGTCATTAGCCTGGGAAATACTTATTAAGATTTACAATAAATGGTATATGTTGATACACTCATTTATGTTGCAGTTGAAGTGCAGATGGGAATGTATTCATGGTATAAATGTTATCACAACTAGTAAAAATGATTTTTCAAGTTATAAGATCAGAACTATCATGCAGCAGTTTAGATAAAGTGAAATATAGACACAGAAGATCACAGACTTCTTTATATGTTTTCAATTAAATATATGCAACTGGAATTTAATTTGGCATATGAAACAACACAACAAAAATCCACAAATTGTGAAATGGAATTTGCCTTTTTCAGTCACATTAAATAAGTGAACCTAGAAAGAGTAGTGAATAAAGACTATAGTACTCAATACATTTGAAAATTAATAAATAAATTATTGATTTATTAACAGTTTTTAGTGGAAGTTTTCAATTCAACTCTCGAGCATTTTTTCTAATCTAAGTAAAACTTTCTAGGCATATCCAATCTATAGAAAAACAATACCCCAATTCAAAATGAAAGTATGGTGAGATCTTGAAACATAAATAATTCTCTTGCCTTTGACCATTACATTACAATGATGGTTAAGAAGTCTTTTTCCTGGTGTAGCTGATTGCAAAAGGTATTTCATCTAGACCCAAGGAATTTCTTACCCTTCTATATTCCACACTGATCAAGCAATTGGAAAAATCCCCAGAGTTTTCTAACTAAAGAAGAGCATATGCTTAAAATATAGGAGCTACCGGAAGATGTTGATAATGCTCTCCCCTTATTCAGACTCCTTTGGGGTGGTCTGTGTTTAGCCTTTCTGGCCATTAGGGATCCAGTACTCCAATACTTCTTGTATCTCCACTAATCAAACAGTCCCACTAACTCTTGAACCAGGGATCTAAACTTGATTTAGCAAATGATGACTACACAGTGGACAGACAGATTTCTCATGTAGTTCTTATCCCTTCACTGGAACAAATCTCCACTCCAAATTAAGAAATGAGACACACTTTCTTTCTTCAAAAATGAGTTAGACAACTGGATGGGTATCCACAAATATAACCTTTTTTAATTTCTCCAAGTGTTTTCGATTTCTAATACCATGACAGGAATGGACCATATTCCTAAGTCAAAGTATGATTAAAGTTCATGAAATTAGTATTGTTTCATTCTTTGATGTTATCCAGAAGTGCTCTTTGCAGTATCTGCAATGTGCCCAGAAATGACACCTGCAGTTTGTGCAGAATACAGAATTACATGTATCGGTAACATATCTAAGTTTTGTTTTGTTTGTCTTTCAGCTTTTTCCTGGTAAGGGGTCGCCACAGCGAAACTTTGGTCTGCTAATGATTGACAATAGATTTTTACGAAACGCCGAGGTGCCAGCTCAATGCCCAACCTTCAACAAAGGCACGCCCATTTCCGCACGCATGTCTTTCGAACGCTACCCAACCGTGGGGAGGACATGCAGACTCTGCACAGAAGGCAGTCTCAAGCCAAGTTGAGAATCAAACAGAAGAACCTCTTGCTGTGAGATAACAATGCTACCGCTGTACCACCGTGGCATATATCGGTAACATATCTAAGTACAATTGTAAATTATTTTTTATAAGACCCATTGCTCTTACTACTATTGCAACTCTCTGGGTATCCTGCTTCCACATTGCCCTCATTTCTGCCTGCAAATCCAGGTATTTTATGACTTTGTGTCTCCCTGTATAAGACACTGTAGTCATTGGGTATAGCAGTTTCAATGATCAATGCTATTTTTGTCTTCTTTTCATGGACTACTATATCTGGTTTTCTCACATCTATTTTTTGAACTGTTGGTAATGGGTGATCCCATGTTATATAAACTTTATCATTTTCTATAATGCTTTGTGACTCATGCTTCTAGCTCTTTTCAGCTACTTCAGTATTATAATGCTTACACAATCCCCACTGCACCAGTTTTGCCACATTATTATGCCTTTCCATATGCAGTCCTTCTGCCATTAGTACATCATAACCACCCACAAGATGTGCAACTGTTTCCATTTCTGTTTTATAAAACTTACATTTGTCTATTTCTCACACATCTTCAATGGACTTTGTAAGCTAACATGTACTTAGTCCACTAGCTTGGGCCAGCAATATTAACCTTTTGTGTTTTGATGTAAATTCACCTGTCCTTAACCATTCCTGTGTTCGAGTCTGATCAATATGAGGTTGGTCCAAGAGTTTTCTCTACTTGCAACTATATTTATGCATTTCCCACATTTCTTGCCTTCTCATCTGATCTTTCACCTTATATTCTTTCTTTTGTTTTTTTGGCACAATCAGTTGCTGCCTGATTTTTATCTACTTCTGGTTTGATTTCCATTCCTACTTGATGCCAATATGCTTCTGCTTAACTAAGCAGGGAAGTCATCTATGATTTATTCTCCTCATGTTTCAAAGCTTTCACTACATTTGGATCTTGTGAGGTCAGCAGATATGTGTGCAGTCCCACGATTGCAGATCTATACATGTAATCAATTTTGAGGAGGTGCATGCCTCCTTCAGAATAGAGAATATGTAGTTTTGGTATGCACTGAATTTATAAATCATTTGATGAGCATGAAGCATCCTTCTTGGTTTCCTGTCCAACATCTTTTGGGGCCAGCAGTTACTCCAAAACTGTAAATTAGGACAGGAAGAGCAAATTGATTTATAGCTTGGATTTTGTTCCTAGATATTAACACTGTTTTCAGGATTAATTTAAGTCTTCTTAAGTATTCCTTGCTAAGTTTTATTTGCATTTGTTCAAGTTGTATTATTGATCCTTCATCAATTCCCAAATAATTATACACTCCTTCTTGCTCAAGTTCTTTTATATCAGATTCCTCTCCCAGACTGATCTTTTATTGGTGCTGCAGTTTTCCTGCTTTAAAGGTTGCTTTTGCACATTTATCAAGACCAAATTACATTCTTATATTCTAAAAAAAAATTTTGACCAATGGCAGTTGTGGTTTCATTTCCTCATCTGATGAACTCTGCAGGTTTAAATCATCTACAGAAAGAAGATGAAAAGTTTTACACTTTGTTTTTTTCTGACAGCCAAATTGTAGCCATGGCCTAATCTTTTAAATAGACAGCTTAATGGGTTAAGAGCAAGAGAAAAAAGCAGCTGTGGCAAAGAGGCAGCCTGGAATATCCCCCTTTAAATTTTTATCTCTGGAATAATAATTTGTCCTTTATCATAGCTTAACTGCAAAATGGGTTGCCACTGTTTCATGGTCGCTGTAATGTAATTGATCAGTGTAGGGTATATCTTATACATTTTTTAGCACGCTTTTATCCATGAATGTGGGATACTTTCAAATTTTAGTCTATCCACGCAATACTTAGATTCTTCCCCTTTTCACAGTTCTTCATTATAACATTAACAACAAATGCACCTTTGTTCCATACAACTTTCGTTTATTACCCCTTTGTTCCATTGCCATGCTTGAATATTCTTCTAAATGACTATAAACTCTGTCGGCATCAATTCCAGTGTATAGTTAGAATGTCATTGGAAGTTAAGTTATTGCTGCATAGTTTTTAGGATAGTTTGCAGGTTCACTCTTAAGTAAGTGTATTGATTTTCCTGTTGTTAAACAGACTGCTGTCTGTTTGTGGTGTGCATATAAACAGTTCTTAATCACGGGTAAATCTTCAGGTAAAGATGTTAATACTTTTAGCCAGAAGTTAGGTATTGCATTTAGGCCTGGGGTTTTCAATTAGGAGCTTTTCTTAACTTTGTTTCAATCTCTCTGGCCATTACTTCATCCCATTTCATATCCTGTATATCCAAACTTCCTATGCTTTATTTTACTTCTTCTGTCCATTTAACATCTTTATTATGTTTCACAGGACCTTCATAGATATTTCTCGAAAATGTATCTTTTTCTTCTTTTTTTCCAGGTGTTTCAATTTCTTCTGCCTTGTTTCCCAATTCTCTATAAAACTTTTTGGTCATCAATAAATTACTTATTTTGCACTTTTCCTTTATATTTATCTGCATATCTTCTAAGTTTTTCTGCCTGTGCTGATATTTTTAGTTTATTATTTGTGATAGTGCATGAAAGATCCCGACCTTTTCTGATACTGAGCATTGCTTTCATCACATTTATCTTTCTGAGTATTTTTGTTGATCTGTTCCATCTTCTATACTTTTCTAGCAGTGACACTTCTTGCCTTAATTTATAGCTTTCTCTGTTTGATACTTGCATGATAGCATTCACTTTCTCCCCTTTCTTTCACTTACTACCCTATGTTATTTTGGTAAAACTTTATCTGTTATTAATTTAGCTGCACAGTAATATATCCTATTTACTTGTGCTATATCACACGAATCTCTATGGACAGTCCTAATTACTGTGTTCATTTATTTTATCAAACTTCTAACTTTTGGGAGGGTTTTATTGACTTTCTGTAGCCTATTTCCTTCATTGATCTTAATATGTTTGTCCATCTCGATTAAATCAAGAAATTCTTCTTTTACATCATTTTCTTCAAAACTGAGGACACATTCTTTGTTCTCCATTTCTTGCAGGCATCCTATAAAAAGTTCCAGAGTACTTTCATGTGCCACATTGTTTTCTGTTTCATCCTGTGCCATCCATCGCTATTTCATATAGGAACTCACTGGCCTATCATTCCACAACACTGACTGCTTCAGAGTTGCCGCAGTTTCCTGTTCCTTCCCTTGCTGTCCAGCTGACAATTTCTTTCACTGATTTTAAAAATCTTCAGACAGATTAAGAAATCTGACACACTTTTTTTCTTCAAAAATGACAACTGGATGGGTATCCCCAGATATACCCCTGTTATGTCTGGCCTCTTGCTCTTTGAAAATGGAAGTAAGGTCTAAGGGTGGGTACTGGTAAGATGTAAATGGCCACAAAAATTATAAATTCCACTGTAACCAAAGGTCTTCCAACAAAAAAACACAAAGTGAAAGTAAGAAGGAACAACCAGCACAGCTAAAATGCTAAGTGTTATTTATTAAATACAAAAGTAAACACTTTTGTGCATAACTACTTCTTCAGACAAGCCAAGGAACAACTTAAATACAATTTAAAAATGAAAACTTCCAAGCAGAATTCACAATAAAAACAACTGACTTCAAGTCCTATTAAATACTATGGTAACAAATCGGTGCTTAATCTTGCGTCCTTTTAAATAAGTTCCTTGTGATGTGTTTTCATTCAAACTACAATTCCTATCCGCTTGCAGACTTAGAATCCACTTAAGTTCATTAGCCCCAGTTTTGTTAAGGAGGTCCTCACCTCTAGTATTTAATAGTTAACTGAATCACTTTAAAGAGAAAGCTGTGGTCAGAATGCAGATTAATATGTTTATATAAAGCATTCATACTTTCCTCCTGATGTCTCCAATGTGCTCAGACACCCTTTTTCTCAAACTATGAATCATCATCCTCACACAAAAACTGGGACAAGCTATGCGAGTTGCTAACTATACCAAGTTTGTACTTCTACAGTCTACGTAAAACTTAAAATCATACCTAATATTAGTAACAGGATGAATAAAGGGCCTGTAATAGATCCCTGAAGTACGCCAACACAGACAGACAGAAAGAAAGAGGGAGAGATCTCATTTCTGTTTTGCAACCTAGAGTCTGTTGGTGAGATAGCTGTAGAAGCAGCTAAGGGATTGAATGGGAGAGTCCTAGGGAGAGCAGTTCATAGAGCAGGCATTGGTGTGAAACTGTCGAATGCTTTTGACGTGTCTAAGAAAAGGGAGGATACTAGGCTGCTGGTATTTCTGTTAGAGTTTCTGATTTCGGTAAAAGTGAGCAGAGCAGCAGTGGTGCTGTGGTGAGGTCAGAGACTGTGTTGAGTGTTGGAGAGGAGATTGTTATTGTGAAGATGGGAAAGGAGTTGGGAATTAATGCGTTTTCTAATAACTTGAAGAGTGGAGGTAGAATAACTAGAAGTCAATAATTGGGAAGACAGCTTTCTTATGCTGTCTGTCATTCCTAATGATGGTGTAGCCTGGGGGAGAATTTCTTGGTCTTTAATATCTGTTTTCTACCAGGTTTCTGTGGCTATTAGTATGTCAGGGGTGTAGGAAGAAATACAGGTGTGTAACTGTGGTAATTTATTATAAATGATCCTAAGATTTAAGTTCATCAAACATAAACTATTAACTTAGTTGAGTGGATAAGGAGTACTAGGGGTAGCTGAAGTGATAGAATTGCAAGTGTGCAGAGAGGGTCCAAGATTAGTATGTATACTGCCATCCAGACCAAGCTTAGATGAGAGATTTGTGTAGTGAAATATTTTTTTTTTATATTTAGCTTTCACTTTTAAATTATCTGTATGTAGTGTGTTTTCTTCCTTGGTGAATTTGTAAAGAAAGAAAATAAGGGATGTGATAGAGTATAAGCTGGGTGCTATAGAAGGGTGAGGGTGGGTGAATTTGAATTATGGTTAGTGTTTGGGAGGTGACAGTGAGTTTGGTTAACAATGGAGTGTGATAAGATGTGTCATGGGCAAGGATAGACAGTAGGAGTAGAGACAGTAAGTGAAATGGCAACATAATGTAGTTATAACACTGAAAAAGGAGGTTTGAAGAGTCTAATAATGGGTAATAAGTAGAATAAATTATGGTATTGCTGTTTAAATTGATGTGAGTGGATGGAATAGAAGTGGGGAGCAGAACAATTGGAGTGAGGTGGGAAGGACCAAAAGAAAGCTGGTGTGATATAATATAGCTATGTAAAAGAGAGAAGAGCAAATAGGGTTGCTGCAATGTATATGACTGGTTGTAGGTATGGAGTGGGTGGGCTAAGAGAAGTCCTCTCCTGTTTGGTATCTACTTCTCTGAAGTGCAGGCCAGCACAGAAGGTCTTTGGCTAACAAAGCTTGCAGATGACTGCAAACTAGGAGCCATAATCAAAACTCCTAACGATGTGGACAAACTACTAAAGGGCCTCACTGAGACAGATACCTGGTGTCAAAGCCATGGCCTGAAGCTCAAGGCCAAAAAGTGTATTGTCATCCCCTTTGGTAAAAACTCTGTACCCATGAATTACCACATAGCTGGTAGTCTACTTAATGTCGAAAATGTGATAAGAGACCTTGGGACACAGGTGGACAGTACTCTCTCCTTTGATAATCACATCACCACAGTGGTCATGAAATCCTTCTACGTGGCTCATCTCATCATAAAAGGATTCTCATCCAGAAAAAAAGAGGTCATTGTTCCCCTCTACTCATCACTCATTAGACCCATTATAGAGTACAATGCCCCTTTTGGTATGTACCTCACAAGACATCTACAACAACTGGAAAGACCACAGAAATACCTCACAAAGAGGATTACTGGCCTCAAACAAATGCCCTATGCAGACTGTCTCAAAAAACTACAGCTTTACTCCATTGCATATCGCCTACTCAGGGGCGATCTCTGCCTAACATACAAAGCTATGTCAAACCCAGAGCTGTTGGACATGCTCCACTTAAAGAAATCCCAATCCCTCCGAGCTACATGCTCTAGGGACCTAAACCTTGTCACCACAATAAACAGAACATGCTGGAGGGATAGATTCCTGTCCCAGAGACTTCCCATACTCTGGAACAGACTACCTATCTATGTCAAAGAGAGCTCCTCATTAGCACTCTTCAAGAAAAATCTTGATGATTGGATGGGAAATGGGAAATTCACCCCAGGGATCACTTCTGTGGCTCTGCTCGACAGGGGCACAGGAAAATAATTTTCTTGGGTGGCGAAAGCCAGGGTACATTTTTTGGCTAGGCTTGTATGGGCCCTAGGGCCAATAGCCTAGTACCTACCTATGAACCTATGAACCTATAAATGTATTTATAGTGGGGATGGGTGGGACTTGGGGGTAGGATATGGGAATTATATCAGCCCAAGATATGCAAGGGTGAACCGAGCAGGTTATAGTCCCTTAGGGCCAGCACATCAACAAAAACAATTAATAGAGTTCGGACTGATAGAATTTGCATACAAGGAACTAAGGGTGCTTACTAGTGTAAATGCAAAAGTAAATCCTAGACTATGTAGTATTAAAAGTACTAGACTAAAATCAATAACAGTAGAGAGACATAATAGTAATACAGTAAGTACTTATTGGTGAATCTTCAGTTTATGGAACAAGCAAAGCAGCATAGAACTGCCTTTACAGGCAAAAGCAGTAGCTGGAAAGCGCAATTAAGAAAGTTCAGGTGGCCAGTAAGAGTAGGGTGTAACTCATTAATTAGAGAGAGAAGGGGAGGGGAAAATTAATTGGCAGTGCAGACCATTTTTAATTCTAGTTATGAAAAGCAGACAAATTGGGCCACTGAGTATTAGACAAGCAGAGGAAGGACATTAAACATGGTACCATTTTGAACAGAGCATGAGTAGGATAACAAATAAATTCCCCTTATACTAAGTACAAAGACAAGTCTGTAAGCTTTTGCGGGGTTGGATGTTGTATTTACTCTGCTGCAGTCTTTGGGGAGGTGGAGTCCATGACTATCTGGAATATAACAAAATTCTATGGTTAACTGTTTAAGGAAGATGTATCGATGTAAGGAAGGCAAAATAGAACAGCATTTGTGTTAAGAACACATAATACATACATAAACAGTGAGAGCTAAAGAAAGAAATAGCACTGATAAGGATAATTGAAATTAGACTTACAGTACTGTGATAAAGCAGGAAAGTAGGTTAAGATCAAGTGAGAGGAGCACAGAAAAGGGCATGCAGGGTATTTTCTGTAAGCCCTGAGGTTAGATATGCAAAGAGTGACTTCCAGTAAGGTGTGATAGAGGGTCAAAGCAGCTATTTACAGAAAAAAAAGTAGATAAGCAAAGAAGCAGAGTCTAAAACAAGTGCAAAGAGAACTGTAAGCAGTGCATAGATTCACAGAAAGTAAATGTTGTTGTGTCTTTCGGCTTTTCCCAGTTAGGGGGTCGCCACAGCAGAACTCCGGTCAGCTAATCATTGGCAGTAGATTTTTACATGCTGAGTTGCCGGCCCTGATGCACAACCTTCAATGAAGGTGCGCCCATTCATGCATGTCTCCACACACTAGATGCTCTAGCTGAGAATCGAACAGGACAACGTCTTACTGTGAGGCGACAATGGTAC
Source organism: Protopterus annectens (assembly GCF_019279795.1). Classification (NCBI taxonomy): domain Eukaryota; kingdom Metazoa; phylum Chordata; order Ceratodontiformes; family Protopteridae; genus Protopterus; species Protopterus annectens. Next base: position 1,331,732,827 of record NC_056731.1, on the reverse strand, counting down.
CGCAGCACCACCACCGCAGGTTTTTAAATTCACAGAAAGCAAATACCGGGTAAAAAAATTGTAAAAACAGTTTAGCAATCAAGCAACACATGTGTCAGCTTGTCAATGCCAGTCCTACTTAGATATAGGCAACAATGTAGTAAGTGCTTGATCCTCAGTAAGACGCATGCTATGCCATACGAAACTAAATTGCAAGGAGTAACAGTGTTCAAAACTTAAAATAGGCATAATTCCCATTTGAAAGCAAGTAGTTCTGGAAGACAATATATATATATATATATATATATATATATATATATATATATATATATATGTGTGTGTGTATGTATGCAGAGTCTACTTTTAAGACACTGCTTTGATTTTAAGGCTGATGAGATGAACAGACACTGCCACTCAAGTACAGGTAAAAAATTATATTCGGCAGAAAGTATCAGTTCTGATATTATTAAAACATAAACATTTGTGCATATTCAAAGAGTTAAACAAATTCAGTGCTAGTGAGATGAACAAATATTGCCAGAGTACGCAGTTAAAAATTGCAGTCAGGAGAGTATATTACTTACAACATTAAGACGACATTGAAACATATTAAAGGAGATAAAACAAAGTCCCTCACATTAGCTGTGTAGTGCAAGTGGCTGAGGGTGGACAGCTGGGGGATAACTCTCCAAACAAGTTAAAGAGAGATTTGCTGTAACCAGGATGCTCTGAAATATCCTGTTATCTGAACACCCAAGTATTTCATCTGCAAATCTTTTTACCATCATGTTTTTTTTTTTCACTTTTTCTGAATCCTTATCTGTATTAATCTGTACTATCTTCATCTTATATGCACAGACTTAACAACCTGAGATCTCTTCAAATATATGTATCATTTGAAAAAGAGTTGCAGTATCTTCTTTTGGATTTTCCAATATGAATATTACATTATCTGAATAAAGTGCCATTTTAATTCAATGGGTTCCTATATATACCCGTGTAACTTTGACTGGTGAACCCAGTTACCAAAGGTTCCAAATATAAAGAAAATAAAAAGGGGGGAGTGGACACCCTTGCTTTGTACCCCAATTCAGTTATATACATATGGATAAGTCCCCAGGTACTTTAGCTTTTGTACTTGCTCCGAAATAAAGATGCTTCAATAATACTATGATGTCTTAAGGAAATGTAATCATCCTTGCTTTTCAAAAATAAACTCCAATTCTTCCCTGTCAAAGTGCCTTTTGTGCATCCAAAGATAGTGATGCAAGCTTATTCCCCTTGCTGTCAGGATCATTAATGTTCTGATTATATTATCAAATGTTCTCCTTCCCTCAGCAAAACCACACTGATATGAGGTAGTCACCATTCTGACTATTGCCCCATCCTACAAGCTAATATAGCCAAAAATATTTTATAATTGTGATTCAAAACAGCAATAGGCCTATAGGAACCAGGAAGTTTAAAATCTTTCCCTTCTTTTGGTACAACTACAATTATTCCTCCCTTACAAGAGCTTGGACAGTCCTCACTCTTTAGGATTTTATTAAATAATCTTATACTTATTAATCTAGTTCCCAACAATCTTCATACCTCTACCAATATTTCATCTGATCCAGGGGACTTACCTTCTTTTTGGTTCTACATTGCTACTTTAACTTCCTGCTGTGTTATTTCTGTGAATAAACCTTTCTCCTGTTCTTCCTATGGTGTGATAATGTCTAGTTATTTCCAAAAATCTCTGCACAGCCTAACCCTTTCCTCCATATATAGGTGCCCCTTTATAATGCTTTCTGTAAAAATCAGCAATAATTGTAAGGACATCAGGGCTCATTTCTTTGACCTCCCCACTAACTTCTTCTATTAATTGAAATTAGCTCTTTCTCCCTTTTGTTGCCTCAGCCTGTTTGCTAAAGCTGTCATTACGTTTGGAGTACTGGTCTGATTCAGCTCTTGTACAGCAACCCTCTGCACCCACATCCTTATATCTTCCCTTCTTTGCATTTCCTTTAACAAATTTCTCATCTATTTACTTTATCCTCTGTTCGTTCAATAGATCCTTCTTTTTTTCTATGCCTCAGTATTCCATATTGTTCCTCTTTTTTTCCCTCCATTTGCCTTTCAGCGCACATTATTGATTTAATTTGTGCTAAAAGAAAATATCCCATTCCTTCAGCGCACATCATTGATTTAATTTGTGCTAAAAGAAAATATCCCATTCCTTCAGTCTGTCTGATCCAACATATGGGTCCCCCAGCCCCCACTTGGATCTGATCTGGCTGATTTAGTGATCTAGTCTCTAGATCTTCCAAAATCTTTTTTTCTGCCATAATACCCTCCTTCTCCATGACTAGCTTAGATAAGTCATGACCTGGTCATATAAGTACTCCACCTCTTATTTGTTGCTAATCTCTAAATTAAATAGCTAATTTGGATCCCTTTCAGCTTGTTTCTGTTAGACGTATGCTTTCCCTTGCAAAGTTTGATAGTATTAGACATTTTCTCTAAGTATTTAAAGTTTGTCGTTCAACCCTTCCTGGCCTTGGCGTCATCTTGCTTCCCTATTTGCTTCTATGTGTACATTCGTAAGTTGGTGTTCTACCTCTTAAACAGATAGCTTATGATATTATAATCTTACTTTTTTATTAATTATTAGTATCGGATAGTTTTTAGTAGATAATATATTGTACCCAACACTCCCCGGGTGTTGCTTAACAGAAGTATAGTATTTGACTTTTTCTCAGTCTTGCTCATCTCTTATTACTGATGGACTTTAAAAAGATAGTACCTTATATTGAATATCTGTGAGTTGTCTTAGCCTTAGTACTCAATGGCGTTTAAAAACGTTAATATTCTTGGATTGTGTATTACTCACTTAAGGTCTGTGCAGTCAATGGAAAAGACTACCAGCTTTAGAAATGCTCTAGATGCAGCACAACATTCCCCCTTGAGATCCTTATGATATTTGTGTGGTCTGACTAGTGTTTTCTTATCTAAGTGCTTCATGTGGCATTTGTGCTGCCTTTCATTCCAGAGCACTTTCTAAAAGGAGGAACAAGCCCATCATTAAAGAGATTTTTCCTTTGGATTCACAGTCTGCCAAAACAAACAAACAGAAAAATTAGGCTGTAAGCCCTGTAAGTCAAAGGATTTGGATTTCAGGAAATATCCTACTGAATCTTTGGCTCTAACAGTAACTCCCAAGCTTCTGAGAATTGAGGAACATGCTGCTTGGACTCCTACCTTCACCCCTCCCCCAGATATGGAGATAGGGGATCTCATAACCATTCATGATTCTCTGAAGAAGTAGGGTGGCCAGTTTCAAGACTTTCTTCTTCCCTCTATACAATATCCTTCAGGTCCTACAAAAGTTCTTTGGAATTTGACTTGGATTGCCTTTTGCAGAAGTTTCTAAAGAGTCAGTTCAAGATTTAATCCTTGTCCTACATTTCACCTTTTGAATAAGCACAGAGGAAATCTTCACTAGTTGGCTACTGAGAAATCATGCTGTGGATTTAATGTTGCCTTGACAAATAATTGGTCCAACTTTGAGTTTTTCTCCTCTATTTATATGTTCCAACACATGTATAACTTGTCCATTTGAGACCAAGTTCTATATTGTGGACCATAATCTGTGTACCCTGCTTCTTTCCATATTCTGTTCTCTTTCAACCAGCAATAATTTGACTCGGAGAGCTTTACATTTCTTCTCAATGTTTGTCAGCTGTATTCTTCCCCCCTTCGCTGTACATCTTCTACTCTTTCTATTAAGTTCCATCCCTAGCTATAAGTAGCACCCCTCCCAAAAGTGCATTATGTCCAGTAATAATGATTTACTTCACTCAAGCTTAAAACACCTTCTTTGCGTACTCCCAGTTCGCAACCAATCCTTCTTATGGAGTCCAGAACTTTTGTAGGTCTGTCCCTTTAACTAAGTGAGTTACCAGTTAATAATTGGTAATATTATAAAGAGCAAGGAGTTATTATTAAAATGACACTAGGTCTATTAGTCTAGGATGTCCTACAGTGCAGAAATACATTTTTGTTTACCACTTATTATTCTTATTTTCATATTTATGTTTAGATTTTCATAAGAAAGAGACCTACATTTTATTGAAGTGTATGGTATGAAACATCAGTATGGGAGACAGGACAATTCACTGAAAATGCTAGTTTATATCATGCTGCCTACTGGAAATATTACTAGTTGTTAGTAATTACGAAAATAAGTAATATTTCCATATATACTTTAATACTTCAGAAACCAAGTGACTTACAAACTTTTGCATGACATTAGATAAAACCTTAGATGTTGAAGAAAACTGTATTTAATATTTGCAGTGTAAGTTGCACATTTTGAGAGATATGCAGTATTATTTGCATTGCTTATTTATGCAATAAGATATATGTTCTCATATTTCATTCCTTCCTACCCCCTCTCTTTCTAGCATAGGTCAAGGGAGTTGCAGGGTTCACTGGAAACTTAAGAATACACATAGCAGCCGCATCCAAAATAGACAGCTGGAGTCCATTTAATCCAGGCACCATTTAATTAGGGAAAACTGTGTACCACCTCTGACCTTCTGCTTTAAGTTCACTGGAAACTTAAGTATACACACAGCAGTCTCATCCAAATTAGCAGTCTGAGTCTGTTGAATCCAACCACCATACATAGTATGCTCATACAAATAGGCAGTCTGAGTCTATTCAATCCACCCACCATTTATTTAGGACAAACTGTGTACCGCCTCTGGCCTTATGTTTCAAGTGTTAGAGGCATCCAGTCTTCTGCTTATAATTTAGCCTGCATAGTGACTAATCTGAAGACAAGTGCTTCATTGTACTAGTTTGTAAGCAATAGCCGTATAGTCTGTAAACCCTCCTCCACTGACTTCCTGCTGGTCACCCTTTACTCTTTCCTTCCTAACTGACACTGACATTTACTCTTTCTACTTAAACCAGGGGTTCCCAAAGGGTGCTGCTGCTTCCTCACAGGGGCGCTGTGAACTAATAAGCTTAGCTGCAAAATAAACTGCGAACAGTTCATGGTTTATTTGGCAGCTAAGCTTATTAGTTTGCAGTGAACTAAGTCTAGACCAATACTGTAGCTTTTTAGCAGAACTGGCATCAAGTATAGCAGCGGCCCCAAACCACCAGGCTGTAGACCAGTATCGGACCGTGGAGCACTTGGAACCGGGCTGTCAGGTAAGTGAATGTCTGTGTGAGTGTGTGTTTGTCTGTCTGCGTGTGTGAGTGAATGTGTGCATGAAAGAAAAAGAGTATGTGTGTGTGTGTGAGAGAGATTGGGAGAGTGAGAACAATGTGTGAGTGAATGCAGGAATGAATGAAGAAGTGGCTGTGTGTGTGAGATTGGAAGAGTGAGAGCGATGTGTGAATGAATGCAGGAATGAATGAAGAAGTGGCTGTGTGTGTGAGATCGGGAGAGTGAGAGCGATGTGTGAGTGAATGCAGGTATGAATAAGGAAGTGGCTGTGTGTGTTTGTGTGTGTGTGTGTGTGTGTGTGTGTGTGTGTGTGTGTGTGTGTGTGTGTGTGTGTGTGTGTGTGTGTGAATGAATGCAGGTATGAATGAGGAAGTGAATGTGTGTGTGTATGTGTAAGATTGAAGAGTGAAAGGGATGTATGAATCAATGCATAAGTGGGTTTGCGGCATGTGGGTGTGACAGACAGTGAGAGCAATGTGTGAATGAATGCAGGTATGAATGAGGAAGTGACTGTGTGTGTGTGTGTGTGTATGTGTGTGTGTGTGTGTGTGTGTGTGTGTGTGTGTGTGTGTGTGTGTGTGTGTGTGTGTGTGTGTGTGTGATTGGGAGAGTGAGAGTGATGTGTGAGTGAGTGCAGGTATGAATTAGGGAGTGAGTATGACTCTGTGAGAGATCAGAAAAGAGTGAGAGTGATGTGTGTGAGTGAATGTGTGCATGAATGCAAAAGAGACTGCGTGTGTGTGTGTGTGTGTGTGTGTGTGTTTCATGGGGGGAGAGAGTGAAGAGTGAGCGTGATCCCTGGCAGCAGCAGCAATGAGGTCTGTGTAAGTCTGGCCATACCACTGGACACATACCTCTTACCCTCTTAGATCAAGATATCTAGACAAAGCCAAAAATAGTGGGGGTACAAAGACACAAAATAGGGACACTTTTAAGTACTGCTCTCACAAACTTAGAAAGTTGATAGGAATGCAGGTTTTGCATTAGCATAAATTTTCTGAAGGTTATGAAGTATGAAACTCAACTGTCTGTCATTATTTTTTACTTCAACCTCAATGATCTGCCAGTGATTTGCCAAAAAACAATTTTATGAGAAATAGTCCAAAAATATGAGGCAAAAATCTGGACATTCTGCAAAAATCTATACAGTTGAGAGATATGCTGGACAGAGCCAAATAATAGGGATGGATTTTAAATATTGCTCTTATAAACTTAGTTAATAAGGTTGCCATTAGGTTTGCTTACCTCTCAACCGTAGTAGATCAGTGTTATGCTTTTAAGCAGAATGTACACCTTTTTTGGTAATTTGTTTTTTTATTGTACTTTTGAGCTTTTCTCCTCAGGTCTCCTAGTCCAGTCGGGCAGCCTTGTTAAACAAATGTCAAATAAATAAATTTATAAGTAAATAAATTAAATATGCACTTTATGTGCACCATGGGGGGGGGGGTGGCTGCCTTGGGAAAACCTGGATTCAGCAAGGGAGCCGAGAATCGAAAAAGTTTGGGAACCACTGACTTAAACCATTTATTTCTCTTATATTTTTCTTCACTTCTTCTAGACTTGCTACTCCCATTAGTTATATCCTACTTTCTTTCTTTAGTGGACATGCATGCCTTCAAGGAAGTAACCCTTTATCTACCTCCATCCTTTCTTATTTTTATTGCCTGAGAAAGTTACTAAACCAATTTGAGCTTTGAGCTGCTATTTGTGCACAGTCCACATTGATTCAATGTACTCGACTGTGTCTTTAGTGTGTTTTTATTTTTCTATAAAAGTGTCCCTGCAAGCAAATAGATATGTATTTAAAAGTAAATTGTGCAGTTTGAATACTAGTCTGCGGCCTATATTTGTATGTAAATTATAAATAATATGGTGGCCTAAAACAAAGAACCTTCTGCTGTAATAGCTTCAGTTTCTTATACTACAATAGTCCCTTGGTATTTTCTCCTTTAACTGTGCTCAATTCATTATTTTTAGCAGTCCACTTTCTCCCCTACTTAGGTTTATTTCACTTCTTGTGTAACCACTGTTGTGTTCTCAGCCAGTGTTTTTCCAGAGCTGAAATACTGCATTTTGGCTTACTTTGTCTCATTGTTTTGCTTGTCTGTGGGGGTTGAAGTAGGCTTTTGGACTGTGCATTTCAAAGTCCATTGAAACCTCTTTACATTACACAGTTGTTTAAACAGTCAGTTGCAGTTTTTTACTGTTATTACCATTAATCAGATCAAGGTTATATTGGAATATCACTCTTGGACTATCACTCTTACTAAAGCTGTGTCCTAGATCAACAAAATCAAGACATTCTTCTACTAGTACAAAGGTCTTTAAACTGCATTGTTCCTTTTACTTACCTCCCAGAAGATTTGAGGCTGTTTATGTTAAGTCACTAATAGTTTTTTTCTGTCTCTTGACAAGTTTTCAACCTGCTTCGTTTTCCCTTGCTAACACTCTGGCTCACTCTACTCCTCTACCCTACCCCCAAAATCCCACCCACCCCACTTACTCTACATTTATATTTCCAAAGCATCACCCACATATTCCGTTAACCAATACCATCCATTCCCTGAGTATGAAAACAATCTATAAAATTACTTCCAGTAGTAACACCCATCCTAATTTACCACCTAAGACTATCTCTTAAATTGTTATAATCCTTGCCTCCTATAACTAGCAAATTACATCTGTACAACCAAACCACTACCCTCCTAACATTTTATTATCCTAATTTACAAATATAAAACCCAAGTTAAATATGTTGCCCCTAATTCAGATTATTTTACTATTTATCCTCACTTTACTAGCCTTCATCACCAATTATCAAATCTACCTCCTTCAAATACTTAGGACTTCAACCAAATCTTCACAAAGAATATCAACATCTATCCAGCCTGTCTTTCTCCATAGCATCTTATCTCTACAAACAAACCATGTCTGATTTATTTTGCTACAAATATCTTAAAACTAAGCATCCAAATTTATGATCATATGTCAAACCAAGACCAAAATCTAACTGACCACACTCTTCCCTCAGTAAAATATTAATTCTAAAAATTAGTGGAAATATTCACCCCACCTGGTCCCCACTGTTCCTAAAACCATCACTTTCAACTTCAAAATAAACCAGTCACCTAATACATCTCAGCAAAAAAAAAAAAAAACAGAAGCCAAAATCATCTTTTTAAATATAAACCTGAAATGTATGTGCAATGAAATCCATAACATACCTGATTATCTAGCCACATACACTTCTGATGTAGTCATGTAGAAATAGCTACTGAACTTGGTCAGAAAAGTGGGTCAGAGGATACTATGTATGCCAGATACAGGTGTCAAAGGAAAAAACTTCAAAGACCAATACACGTAAGGTTCAGGTTAAGGCACTTTAATTCTTGCAGCAAGGAGACAAAAACATGTAAAAATACAGAGTTTGTCTGATTAGTAACAGGAAGTGAAGCCATTCTTATACTGTTTTACAAGACATTGCCTTCCAAAGCTGACGTAATTAAATACAAGCCTGCTATATTGTTTTTCACAGCAGATGTTGTTCAATATTTTCTGCTGACACGACATTTCATTTCTAGATTTGTGAGAGACCTTTTTGAAAGATAACATGGCCTTGGAGACCACTAGCTAGTTGCAATTATTTCTACAGAGCTGTGTTACATTTCAAGGTACTCTACTCATTTGAGCACAAAGCAATCACAGATTATAGTTCATATTCTTCAAGCGGTCTTTGTTCTACTTATCTATTCTTCCTGCAGCTGTGTATGTTCTCATAACACAGACAGGGCTAATTGTCTAAGTTTAATGACATTATAGAAAGCAGTATTGTTCTATTCATCATTTTCCTAACTTAGCAGAAAATCATCTGCTTCTCAGTTAATTTCCTAAGACATAAACAAGATTTTGGCTGTGCTGACAAAATACAAGGTCAGAAAGTATGGTCAGAAAGCATTCACAGTTTATATGGATTTGTGCAGTATGAAACAGAATAAATGTATTAACCCTTTTGGGCTTCTAAAAAGCACTAATACACACATATTAATACATAGTTTTCTAACATTTCCCCTCTATTAATACTTTTATTCTACTTTCAAAAGCATAAACCGTTTGTTTCTTTTCCTGACCTCTTCCTTTCAGGATTTGCAGTTAAGAAAGTCATTCAGTTTAACTTATGAAAGCATTTCAATCTTTAACAGTTCTTCAAACTCAGTACTTTGATACAAGGTTTCAGAAACCGACAAATCTATAAAATCTTTGATTAATCTTTTCATGCAGGGGATGCCACAACAAACACATACTCCCAACAGGAGCATACCTACACAAATAGCAATCAAGATGTTCATTAGGATGGTACCCCACCCCCCCAAACCATTTCTGTAAAAAGTCCGTTAGTGGGTTTGGGCCTGGTTTGGTCATGGCCGACACTTGCTGGATCACCTCAAGGTGATTGTCTATCTCTTGCTGGTTGTCAGGAATGTACAAACAGCACTCTTCTTGGATTAAAGCGCACGTACCACCTCTTGCCACTAGGGTGAAGTCAAGAACCATGCGGTTTTGAAGCACCACAGTTCTCATGGCATTCAGTTCATCAGTTACTAATTCGAGAGCAGAAAAAGTTGCATTTCTCATTACTTCGAGGAGTCTAGACAGTTTTCTCAGCTCCCAAATCGATTTCACTGCTCCATATGCTGGTAATATACCTGCCCGTGATATAACAGAATCACTCAAGTCCATATGTGTCAGTTTATCGCCCATGGAATGATGGTTTCTCCAGCCCGCCTCGATCTGTCCCACTGGATTCTCAGGTTTCTTAGCAGGATGTCCTTCAAGGATGCATCTGCAGTCCTAACAAATGGGTTGTCCTGTCCACAGGCAGCCCTTCGGTCGGCCAGATTCCAAAGTCTGGGTCTGGCCTCGGCTGGTGTCGCACTTCACCCGACGTCATAGCTGCAGTTCTTCGGGTATAAAGGCATCAGCCGACGCCATTTTCCTCAGTCTTTCTTGCCTCGTGGCGCCCGAAGCAGAAGCTGTTCGCAAGTGCCGGTCGGTCAGATCCAGAGATTACTACTACCGAAGACTTCTAAAAAGCTAAGTACCCCGTTGGGGACTCTTTCTTGCCTCAGCCGATGTCAGAAAAGGTGAATAACTGTTTAACTTGTGGGAAACAAATACCTCATAAAGACTTCCACTCTTACTGCCTACCTTGTTTAGGCCCAGACCACGACGTAGCAGCTTGTTTAGCCTGTGCTTCCTTCAACCGACGAACGCTTAGACGTCGGTCGGAGTTTGCAGAGGAGTTTTTCGGCTCTGCTTTTGCTTATATCATGCCGTCGGAGACTCCGACTTCACATTTAGCTAAAAAGCGTAAGGAAAAGGACCGACACTCGCAGTCCGCGGTTTCGGCTGAAACTGCGGTTAAGCCAACCGCGAGTGTCTCGGTTTCGGCTGAAACCGAGCCTGCGGTTCTTCCTTTGGCCGAAAGCATGCCTCCTACTGAGGCCTCTTCCAGCATGGCTGAATCTGCTACTGAAATTACTCCTGCTCTTACAGTTTCTCAGGATTTATCAGATACTATTCCCCTAGATGTATCTACTCCTGCACGTGGAGCTGCTAGGCCCCCTGCATCCATGTCAATTAAGGCATTTGCCAGGGCTAAAGCAGCTAAATCTTCCAAGGCCGTGCCTACTAAAGCTCCCTCTCACAGGCCTAGCTCTAGTACTCAAATGCTTAGTCTAGCAGAGGATCTCATTTCTTTGATCAGGGGATCCCAGTCTCACACTGATAGGGCCTCTCAACCCCCTCCAGAGAAGAGGCCTAGAGCAGAACCCCCTGAGCCAGTTTCTACTGATTACTCCTCCGATGAATCAGAAAATACAAACCCTCCTGAGGGCCCTTATTCTCCATATGAGGACTCTGATGCAGAAGACTCCATTCCTTCTGCCTCTCCTCCTGAGGAATTTTCCTTTGGGGAAACCTTGCATGCTATGAGGGAACAATTTCAATGGCAGGGTCAGGATTTCTCAGACTCTAGGAAAAGGCTTAGGACTTTTTTGCATTTGCCACAGCATAGGCCTTTAGCCATTCCTCCAGTACTTACAGTTGTGGATGATGCATTTAATGATGCTTGTACTTCTTCTGATTCGCTCCCTCCGGCCCCTGCTAAGCCCGACAGATACTACAGGGTTCCGGACACACATAATCACTTGTATAAGGCTCCTTTTGCAGATCCTGAAACTATTTCACAGGGCCCCAAAGCTGTAGCAGCTACCTCTGCCAAAAACCCACTCCCCTCTGAAAGTGAATCTAGGGCCTTGGAGAGATGGGGTAAAAAAGTTTATACTTCTGCAACTCTTTTGGCTAGGGCCTTAAACTGTCAATTCCACATGATTCAGTATCAGGAATTTATGTTAGATCAGTTATCTAAAAAGCTGTCCTCACCTGAACCTATAGACCGAAAGTCTCTTCAGGAAATGGTACATAACATACAGCAGGTCAGTAATCATTCTTTAAAATGCGGCTATGATGCACTGGAGGCCTCCTTTAGATCAGCTATGACTGGTACAGTGATCAGAAGGCATGCATGGTTAAAAGAGCAGTCCTTACCAGACCATGTAAAATCAAAGCTCCTAGATGCTCCCATGGATAAACACAATTTGTTTGGCTCTCCTGCACAGCAAGTGCTTAAGAAGGTGGAAGAGAAAGCAAAATCTGTCCAGACAGTCAAGGATTTCTTACAGGTCCAGCCTCCAAGGTTTAGTAGGAACTGGCCTTCCAAGAATTGGTCCTTTCCAGACACCAGCAGAGCACAGAGAGGCAGGAATAGGCGCACAAGAGGCAGAGGTCAATCCAGAGGTGCCTACAGAGGACGTCAGTGGCAGCCTAACAACCAGCGAGTACTGCTGCAGACCCAGCCACTACCACTTCCACAGGACAATCACAGTGACTTGGCTCTGAAGCCGCCTACCAGGGAACAACTAGAAGCACCCTTAGGCGGAAAGCTTGCCTTATTTTCAGTAAACTGGCATTGCATTACAGGAGACAAATGGATTTTACAGACAATAGACAAAGGTTACAGGTTTCACTTCCATACTCTACCAAGGAAGAGAGGAATGCCAAACCTACCTCCAAATCAAATGGCAAACGCTCTAGAACAAATAGACAACTTAAAAAGGATGAGAGCTATAGAAAAGGTACCATCTATGGAACAAGGGCAAGGATTTTACTCCAGACTTTTCCTGGTGCCAAGAAAGGAAAATCAATGGAGACCTATTCTAGACCTGTCCGCACTGAACACATACCTCATTGTCCCAAAATTCAAAATGCTGACTCTACAGCAGCTTCTTCCCATGCTGGGCAAGGAGTCTTGGCTGGTAGCTCTAGATCTCAAGGAGGCATACCTGCACGTCCCCATATGACCAAATTGCAGAAGATACCTCAGATTTCTTGCAGGATCAGAGCATTATCAATTCTCAGCGTTGCCTTTTGGCTTATCTACTGCACCCAGAGTATTCACGAAATGCCTGGCATCAGTAATTGCTCATTGCAGGCTTCAGGGAATTCAAATTTACCCTTACCTGGACGACTGCCTGTTACAAGCAGACAACAAAGACAAATTAACAAAAGACTTGAGAAGGGTCATTCATCTACTACAAGCCTTGGGATACACAGTCAATATAAAAAAGTCAAGACTGTTGCCATCCTAAAGGATAACTTTCCTGGGTGCAGAACTGGACACATCAAATCAAATGACATCCCTCACAGCAGAAAAACAAAAGCACCTTCCACTCTACTTCATGGCATTAACAACGCAGAACCAGCTTACAGCAAGGAAAGTCCTGCAAGCCCTGGGTTACATGGCATCCTGCATAATTTTGATCCCACATGCCAGACTGCATATGAGGAAGTTGCAATGGTACCTCAGGAATTTCTGGTCTCAGCACAAGCACAGCCTAGAAACCCAAATTCCAATAATTCCATGCCTGAAGCAAGAATTCCGATGGTGGGCTCAGGCCTGTCAATTGAACAAAGGACTGCCCTTCCACAGCCCTCAACCAAGCCAGACTATCACCACAGATGCCTCAGACCTTGGTTGGGGGGCACACATGCTGGACAAGTGCATACAAGGCTTATGGACCCAAGACCAGCTAAACCTACACATAAACCAAAAAGAGATGCTGGCAGTAAAACTGGCAATTCAGGCATTCAGACCGTTTCTCCAACAGGGACAATTGCTGATAAGGACGGACAACACCACAGTTATGTGGTATATCAACAAACAGGGAGGCACACATTCATATCCTCTATGCCGGATGGCAATGGATCTCTGGAATGTGGCCCTAAGCCTCAACATACAGCTCAAGGCAATATTTGTGCCAGGGAAAGAGAACATACTAGCAGACATCTTAAGCAGGACTACCACGGATGCCCACGAATGGATGCTGCATCCAGACATCTTCAAATCCATCACAAGGAAATGGGGACTACCAGAAATAGACTTATTCGCATCCCCACACAATCACCAATTGAAAAAATTCTGCACAAGGACATACCACCCACTTGCTTGGAAGGTGGACTCCCTATCTTTCAGTTGGGAAAACCTGACAGCATATGCATTCCCACCTCTTCCTTTGATGCACAAGGTGCTATTGAAGATCAAAGAAGACCACCCAAGGATCATCCTGATAGCTCCAGACTGGCCGAGGCAGCACTGCTACCCACTTCTGAGGAGTATGTCTCGGGAACTCGCATGGCCTCTACCCCAGGTTCCATTACTGCTAACACAGAACAACTTCAGAACCCTGCATCCGAACCTGAAAACACTGCAGCTAGCTGCTTGGAGCATTGCATAAGACAAAGTAACCCAGATTTATCTCAAAGGGTTAAAGACATTATCTTGAAAGCTCGCAGACCCTCAACAAGAAAAACGTACTCAGCGAAATGGAAAAGATATCTCTTTTGGAGTGCAGCAAAAGGGCAAAATGTAGCACTAGTAAACATAGCTAACATCCTGGAATACTTAGCAGAGCTTTTCCACAATGGCCTGTCTTACTCTTCCATTAAGATTCATGCGTCAGCTATCTCAGCAGAATACAACATGGATCCTCCAGTCTTCTCTCATCCTCTACTCAGGCAGTTTCTGAGAGGAGTCAAAAATGTAAAGCCACCAAGGAAGCCACCATTGCCTACATGGGACTTGAACTTTGTGCTAGAAAAGTTGACACTTCCCCCTTTTGAACCAGCAGCAACAGCAGAATTACAGTACTTATCATGGAAAACTGCTTTCCTGCTTGCAATCACTTCAGCAAGAAGGGTTTCTGAATTACAGGCATTAATGGCAGTGCAACCCTTCCTTATCTTCCATCAGGATAGAGTGTCCATAAGAACTAATCCTACCTTTATGCCAAAGGTGGTCTCCAGGGTATCTTTAAACCAAGCAATCCACCTACCTACATTCTTCCCCAACCCACAGAACAGGGGAGAAAGACTGCTGCATACCTTGGATGTGCATAGGCAATTGTGCTACTACCTGGACAGAACCAAAAACAATAGAAAAACTGACCAGTTTCTGGTAGCATATGCCACAGAAATGGAAGGAAAAGCAATTTCAAAACAGACAATCTCAAAATGGATAGGAAATTGCATTCGATTTTGTTATTCTTATCATGGGAAGGCAACTCCAGAGAATATCAGACCTCACTCCACAAGGGCTACAGCCACTACTACAGCTTTTTTACGAGGAGTGGCTACAAAAGACATTTTAGAGGCTGCTACTTGGAGCTCCATGCATACATTTGCCAAGCATTATAACCTACCCTTATACTCCAGATCCCGAGCAGGTTTTGCCACTGCTGTTTTGCAAGGGATCTTAACTACACCATAATCTTGTTAGGGCCTCCTCCCCCAGTTTGGCTATGGTATTCTACCCATTTGTTAGGACTGCAGATGCATCCTTGAAGGACATAGTACAGTTTTGTACCTACCATAAATGTAGATGTCCGAGAGGTATGCATCTGCAGTCAGGATTACCCACCCTCCTTCCCTCTGTGGTACTCCTAGGGTATTTGCCCATCTTGTAGCTAGCTGGGGGAATCTATTATGGTGTATTTGTTTGTATATATGTATATACATGTTTATTTCTATTTGCTCTCTGTTGTTTGGAAACATTTGCATTTATCCAAATTTAGCCTTCCTAGAGGGCATCTGGCATCTGGGGCAAGAAACACTGAGGAAAATGGCGTCAGCTGATGCCTTTATACCCGAAGAACTGCAGCTATGACGTCGGGTGAAGTGCGACACCAGCCGAGGCCAGACCCAGACTTTGGAATCCGGCCGACCGAAGGGCTGCCTGTGGACAGGACAACCCATTTGTTAGGACTGCAGATGCATACCTGTCGGACATCTACATTTATGGTAGGTACAAAACTGTACTTTTCTTGGTGACCTCTCGTGCATTTCAAATTTTACCTCAAGGTAAAACTGTAGTGTGTTGTATGGCTGGAACCAGGTAACCCAAAAAACAACTGCCGGACCAATTCTCAGGTAACCATTTATAGGCCTTTTTGCCACACACAAAATAACAATCTTCTACCTTAGTAGTAACTTTGCTATTAACATATATCTGCCCTGCATGAAACATTTTCCTATCAATTATAGACAGTTGTTTAAAAAGAACTTCATTATGTTGTACTTCATTGATTGTTTTATGCATCAATTCAAGAAATGAATCATAGTTTGTATTACAATAAGAACCTGCATTATTTGCTTTAGTGTAACATTTGTAAGGAACTGTCACATTGCAATTGCTCCAACCCACCTGAACAGTATCATTTTTGTAAAAACATACATTTCCCTTCTGTGGAACAGACAAGTGCAATGCTATTTTATCTTGTGATTTAACAGTTGTGGTGTCATAAATTAAGTTTTCCCAGGTCTCACTGACCCCTAGCGGAACTGCAGTCATTAGTATTCCCCCGTATGCTGTCGGTAAAGCTGTACAAATCCAGCAATTCGAAACATTAAAAGTCTCAGCATACACATATTTAATTGCTTGGTAAGTGTTAAAGTTCGGGTGCCAGTCTATAAGTAACACATCATGTTTATTCAGTTCAGCTTATGTGGCTGGAAAAAGGAAAGGCCACAACAAAAAGATTAATGTCACCAGTATAGTCAACATGATGATCATGCAATACTTCTGTGGTTGTTCTGCATTCCTGTTGGCTCTGGATTTTGTCAGTTTTTACTCTTGTGGTGTAACAGTAACTAGATTTTTGTCTAGTTCAAAGTTTGTAACCAGTTTACCATGTGTCAGATGAATCCAGGACACCCGCTCCGCGATCTTGACTGCAGTGGGTGTTGACAGTAGCACTTGGTATGGCCCTTCCCACTTCAATGACGTCCAGTTCTTCTTCTTGATGACTTTCACCCAGACCCATGTGCCTGGGACTACTGCTGCATCCGATGGTCTGGTTTGTTCTTTATCTGAAACAGAATTAAGCTGCAAAAGGTGTTTAGAATTCAACAATTTCCTCATATACTCAGCAAGTGTACAGTCGGCTTCCTGGTCTGCGGGCATGAGAGGTTTCCACTGAGGTATATAATACGCTTGTCCAAATAACTTCTCAAAAGGAGTCAGTCCCTTTGCATTCAGAACAGTTCTCATGCTCAACAGTGCCAGGGGCAGACAGTACACCCAATTTCTATGTGTTTGTTCAATAAGCTTCCTTAACTTATTTTTCAATGTCCCATTGTGCCTCTCTACCAAACCTCCTATAAAATAAAATTAATTGACTAAAAGGACCTGATAATAAATATTCTGTTTCCCATATTGACATAACAGCATTAGCATAGCTATTAGAGCAAGAACCACCCATAGCTACCCCATGCTTTTGCCTAAAACTCTTATCTCCAAAAGTAAAAATATTATTATTAAGAACTAAATTCAGTAGTGTCATAATCAAACTAATGTTTGTTTCTGTGAATTCACTATTACTACTAAGTAGTTTGGTTACATATTCTAAACCAGTTTCATTAGGTATCACCGTAAATAAGGAAACTACGTCTAACGTAACAAACAAGAATTTTCCACTATAATTATTAACATTCATTTCACAAAATAAATCACATGAAAAGTGCTCAGTATCTCTCAAGATAGGAGGTTTGTTGATGGCCTCTTTATTCTTTGGAAAGGGTCAATAAAACAACTGGACGACTTTAAAATATATGTTAACAGTTCAAGCGACTTTTTAAAATTTACATTAAATGTTTCAGAGAGTGGCATAAATTTTTTAGATGTATATGTTTACAAAGACGAACAAAGTAAAATTTCTACTAAGCTGTATTGAAAGGAATGTCATGCCAATCAATTATTTTATTTTTAGTAATGTAGCCAAAAAACAATTTTTTAGGGCTTCTAGGCTAAATGTGAATAGAAATGACTGTGAGAGACAAATGCAGGCAACTGAAATTAATTTAACAGAAAGAGGATATGAGAGAAGTTTGATTGATAGGAATTCAACAATGGTTAGGAACTTGAGAGATACTACAGCAAGGCCATATTATTCAGGTCCGTTACATAGAATAAAACACAGAAAGTGTAATAAGCTTAGAATGTCATTTAGCTATACTAGAGATGTCTCTTATTATACAAGTATTATTAATGAACATTGGGACATTTTAATGACAGATACTGATATTAGAGATCTTATAGGTATTAAACCTCAATTTTCATTTAAAAATAAAAAATCACTGAAGAATAGGCTATGTACGAACAAACAAGATAATTCCCTGCAATTAGTAAGTGGAACTAAACCATGTGGTCAATGTAAGTATTGCATCTATATTTCAAGGGAAACTATGTTTCAACATCCTGATACAGGTGAAATATATACAATTAGGGTTTCAGCTTCATGTGATACTACCCATGTTATATATTTGGCTTCTTGTTCTGTATGCAACAAATTTTATGTGGGTAAAACAGATTGTAGTCTTAGGGAAAGAATTAGAGAGCATTTATACCACATAAAGAAATTTAATATTATGAATGCTCTGGCTAAACTTGTGAGAAACACTGACACACATCATACATTTAAATTTACTGTATTAGGAAGAAATTACACTACCATTAGGGGAGGTAACATTAGAGCAAGAACTGAAGAAATAGAGGCACAATGGATAGTAAGGCTTAGAGCCAACTATGGATATGGCCTCAATGAATATATACCATTAAAACCTATTTTACAAAAGAGAGGTTTACATAAATGATCTATTTATGTATTTTAACTATGCACATAATAGTGTTTTATATGTTTATATGTATTGTATTTTGTGGCAAGTTTTTAGTATGCTGTTTCATTTTAAATATTAATTGATGTCATGTGATTGTAATGACCATATAAGGTGTGCATTTTATTTATTCATTTATCAGCATGCACCTGATGAAGCTATTGTGAAAGCGCTTGTGCTGAATAAAATAGAGCTGCTCAATGTTATTGGATTCTGCCTGGATATTTATGCCTGTTGGACAGTTTAAAGCCAGACCTTTGCTACTTTTTTGCTTGATTTATATTTCATTGTGTTATAGCGAAGGTATCCAGTGTTTTATATGTATCATTTTGTTGTTTCTATGATTATAAAGTGTTTATGTCTGTACAAAAATAAAGAATGGCAAAGGGGTTGCCAAAATTGATAGATATGGATCAATGTGGTTTTGTGGAAGGGAGGCAAACATTTGACAGCATTATTAGGAAATTATCCAGATGGAAGAAAAATGTAAGAAAATGCTGCTGTTGTTGATGGGCCTTCATGCAGATAAAACACTTTACAGATAAAGCTGGGATTTTTTGAATAGGGCAATGGAAGCATTTGCATTCTGATACAATAATATGTTAATTAGGGTACTATATGAATGATCAGAGGCAAGAATTAATGTGGGAACATTCTTCTCTGATAAGTAGTGAGTGTTTGAGCAGAGGAACCAAGCAGGGGTATCCTCTTTTGTTATTTGCTTTTTATTTAGAGCCATTGGCAAGGAAGATAAGTGACTGAGAAATACAAGGACACAATTGGTGTGGTAGTAAAGGCAAGTTGGCTTTATTTGCAGATGATTTGTTTTTTTTTTGTACATGATAAAGTCTAAGTTTGGGAGTTAGCATAATGCTTAAGGCATTTACCTCACAGACACATAATGCAGAGTTGATTCTCACTCCTTAGAGAAATTGGCTAGGCTTAAATGACCTACAAGGGTAGCTAGCCTAGTACTTATATGGACAGATGGATGGTACAATAGTTAAGGTCTTAACCTCACAGATAAAAAGTACAGGGTTTGATTCTGACCTCTGGTTATTGGCTCAGCTTGTAATAGTTTGCAGCTTAGTATTTACATATGAATCAATGAAAGTGATGTTTCAGCATTTTCGAACATCTTGAGACATTTTCAATCTTTTTCAGGATAAAAAAGTAATGAAGATAAAATCAAAGGCTGTAACCATAAATTGTGTACACACTCACACACACACACACACACACACACACACACACACACACACACACACACACACACACACACACTGGTTCAGCAGTACTCATATTTATGTGGAAACATTAAGATGAAGTATTTAGGTGTATGGATTAAAAAGGTTTTTATTACGACAGCTAAAAATGTGTGGGAATAGACTAAACAAAAGATAATACAAAAATTGAAAAACTGCAAGCTCTTGTTATGGATATGTATAGTAAGATATAAGCAGTGAAAATGGTTTTAGCTACTTTAGTTTTATATACAGCTCAGGCACATTTTCTATTGACCAAAAGAGAAAGAGAAGTTGTGGAGAATAGTTAAAGAGTTGAAGGAATTTATCTGTGAGGGAAAGAGAGCAAGAGTTAAATGGGATAAAATTATACTCTTAATAGAATAAGGTGGTTTGGGATTACCTAATTTGAAAGAACTTTTTAAAGATATGCATTTAAGGCTAATATACATAACACAAGGAGAAGGTTATAATTCAAAGTAGAAAATGATGATTATGAAGCAGGGAGAGAGTTCAAGAAACATGGGGAGAGTGTGATTTTGGATGCATATCCTTGTGAAGATTAGCAACAACCATATAGAATATTATATTTATAAAGTTGCAGAAAGTATTCTAAGAAGTAAGTCAGCATAGGAATGGAGAAATGATATTATGCCAATAGGGATGACAGCAAGTAGGGTTACAGAAAATGGGCAAGAGTGGGTTGCAATTTACTGGAGAAAACTGGCAAATAAACCAAACCACTGGGTGCAAATAAATAGATGTGGAAAGGTAAAAGAGTAGGATAAGGCCAAGAAGGTGTCTGGATTGCAGATTAGAGAATGCCTTCCCTACTAGGGATTAATGTCAGAGTATAGACAAACAGAAAGGGATAGGGGAGTCATAAGTGAAACACATGTTCTAGTAGAGTTTTTTGTCAAATCTACAATGGAAGCTGATTTTTGAAAAGGGATAATTAGTAGGGCATCTAAAATATTGCAAATGTGAGAATCAATCAGGTGATGTAAGAAAAGATTTAGAAGACAGACAGGCAAAACAATTTACTAGAGAAGGAAGGGAGGACATATGGATGACTTCCAAGTATAAAACAAAGTTCAAATGGTTTAAGATTTTTGCTTGGAAGTAGGTGCATAGGTATCCTTATACCCCAAGGAGAATGCAAAGCATTTTTCTCAGATAACACATTTTGAAGGTGAGATGGGAAAGAAAGAAATAATTCAGATCATGTGTTTGGGAGCGTAATGAGCTGGCAGAGTTTAAAAATTCACTACAGAATACTCTGTTAGAAACATTGGGGGAAGAAATGGCTTTAACTAAGAAAATGTTTTTTTTTTTTTTTTTTTTTTGAGTTGGGTAACATGTTTTGAATTGCTTAGAAATAGTAAGGTCTTATTAAGTTTTATTCTGCTGCCTGCCATAAAAGCAATTACTAGCAAATCAAAATCAAGATCTAAACCAATTGTATTTGACGTATTGAATATTGTAAAAGAGATAAAAGAACTGGAAATGGGATTTTTAAAAATAGAAGAAGCAAATTACATAAAAATAAATGGAAATTGTGGGAACAATACATGCAGATTAATGCTGAGAAGGAGAAGGGATGGTGAAGATTAAGGGAAGGCAGAGACTGGACAACTAATGTAATGTTGGACTAAATGAGAGTTGTTATCAAAACATATATGTATTGTATAATGTATGTAAATGAAAAATCTTAGTGTGGTTTGTTTTCTTTCATATTAATGTATGTGTGCTAATGTCTTAAGTGATAATGTAATAAAGATGTTTAAAAACATAATCCATTATAAGCTAGCCTCTTGTTGACAAAGTTGTTTTCCATTTTCTGAGTATCAAAAATTTCCCTATAAAACTGATGAAATTGATCATCATTCTGTACACATAAATGTTTGTTTGTCATGAGCATAAATTACCTTTATAAACTAAGTTCCCTAATTTTATACAATTATTTGCATGTATCTAGTACATCCGGCCTCTTGTGACTCCCTCCATTGGTTCATACCACTTCCTGCATGGAGAAGAATAGTAAATGTTGCAAACTAAATAATGTCTACCATTATTTTAATATCTCCACTATTTCCTTTTTCATCTAATCTAAATTTGTGTTGTAACTTTGACTTTCATTTCGCTCATCCCTTATACCCTCCCTAGTTTGGACTGCACCAATCCCCATGTGCTGATTAGCTGTCAAACAAATTAAACTGTAAATGACTTATCAATTAAAATTCCCCATTTACTACTGTACAGAACATTCCCATGATATATTTTGACAAAACTTCCACAACAGCTTAGAAATAGAGACTTATATTCAACAACCCATCTGCAGTTTTAATTAAAATTATTTCAAATGAAAAAAAAAAGAGAACATTAACTCAATTTCATGTCCCAAACTTACTTAACATATAAGCTCTTAAATAATTCATACTGATGTGTTTTAATTACTTTGCCTTCTTTCACATCTTGGCTGTATTGTGTCTACTCTGACTCAGCATTTTATATCTTTAAACAATGGAAACAAACCTGTGCCTGGGAACTCAATGGACTTAACCCTTGTTGTTCAACCCATTGGATTTATGTTGTATCTCTGACAGTCTTTTGCTCTTAACCCCTCAATTACTTAGACTGCCTCCTTTTGTCCGATAAAGGACCTATGACCCCCTGTCAGGAATACCTTTAGTTGATCTGAGTACATAACCCTAAATTTCAGTCCTTTTATTTTACAGAGTCTTTGAGATGGCACAAATGAAGACCTCTACTTTTGTATTGCCACATGTTACCAATGGGCCATCCTCCTCTACATGCACCAATGAAGCTGAATAGATGACTTGACTCCCAGTTTCTAAATTTTAGAAAGTTTTCTTTCTTTTAATAATTAGGATACAAAACAGACGATTGATTGGGGGTTTTGTTGCGCACCTTTACTTGGCATTCATGCAGTTCTATGCGTATGTTCAGATCTCACCTACTGGGATTCGTATGCAAGCTGCAAACTTTCTTTTGATAAATCCCTGACAGACATTCCCTTCAGTGGTCTCAGGAATCCCAATTACCCTTTAATTCTTTCACCATGTCCTATCCTCTTGATCTAAAAGTGACACCTCCATATAATCCATTTTGGTTCCCATTTGTGTTACTTTTGCATTTATGAGTTTGTTCTCTTGAATAACCCACCAAATAACATTGACATTTTCATTTACTGCATCTGTGATGATGCAATGTATGATCATTGTCCTCATTAAATGTTTCTGACTTATTATTCAACTTTTTCTAATTTCCAGGATAACATCAGTTATCATGATCTCTCATTCCTCTTCAGTAGACATAGCATTGGATTCCACACATTTAACCATAATTCCTTCTCCTTTTTCTATAATTCCATCTACAACAGTTTTTTTTGGGGGGGGGGGTTGTCATGTATTTCCACTCCAGCTACTTATTTTAATTTTGAAATATACCTTCACTATTGGGAGGATGAAAAATGATTTACAATTAAGTGCAGGTGGGACTGCAAAGATCCAAGTTCATACAGTTTGTACCATACCAGAAGTCCAGCGGCAGGATGGTGAAAATGCAAAACAGACCACCTAATAAGATGCATTTTGTCCAGGAAGAACAAGAAAGGTAGATTTGCTCTGGATGCTAAATAATGAGAGAGATAAACCTATATGTGAGAGTTGGGTAATTGCAGATTTTGTATAGTATACGTGTCCTTAAATCCTTTTTTGAGAAGAAACTGCCCACTTGACAGTCACATTGACAGTTACAATATTCCTTTAAAAGATAGCACAGTTTACTGCAAAGATGTTAAAATGTTTATGTATGAATTTGTAAAAGAAAATGTTTTTTTTTTTTTTTTTTTTTTTTTACAGAGGGCAAGCCCTTCTGTGTCCCTAAGGTGGGGGCAAGCCCCAATACTCTCAATCTATAAATTTGCTTCCTCCACATTTGCAAAAACTTGGACAAAGTACATATACAGAACTGTCATTGGAATATTTAACTGAGTATTCAGCTGTGAGCAGATGAACCATGAGCAGCTGATTGCCAAGTCAATGAAAATTAAATGTGAAACAAATGTCACTAAAATACTGAGTGCTTAAGTTAAAGTTAAAAGTTATGTCAAGTTTATTTAGGGATTGTTCAGTGCATTCAGTCCCAAGTCCTTAAACTAAACTATAGTATTACAAAATAGACAATTATTTTTTCAGAAATCTTATCAGTTGTTAGTTGTGCATTACAAGATCCTAATCATAAGCAGAAATCAGTTTAGCTGTAGTTACTTATGTTTTTTTTCCATAAGTGCATTGCTATGCATTAATGACATGCATGGCACATTTGCAAGTTCATGAATAAAAGGTGCAAATGGTGCAGTAATGGACCTCATGCCTCTACACATCTCCTTCCATGCATTAGGCTTTTCGAATGCAAACATTCATATTCTCTGTTGCTTAAATATTCATATATTTAAATGTCTTCATATTGTGTCCCTTAATTCAAGTTATGTTGTTACCTTGTAAAACATTTATTAAGCTTATTGACCTTGAATTCTGTTCCAGAATGCTTTACTTAATACCACTACCTGTGCACTCAGGAGGAACTGGGAATAAGTATCTGCCATGCTGCTAATTTGCTTGTTGGATACAAATTGCTTTCTTTAATATCATTATTAGAATTTAAGAGGTAGATATTGGCTTGTAAAGATTAATTGCTAGTCTTGAAATGCATACCCAAAACAACAGTTTTAAGAAAGCTAAGCTGGCAAAGTATATACCATATCTGTTTTTAAGTCATATCTAAGAATTAGTGGGAAGAAGCCATAACTATAAATCAGATGACCCTGGTTTACTCAGTGGCACTGGCATTGGTGAGGCCAGCCAGGAAGGAAGGAGATGGTACAGTCTGCTGCACTGCTGACTTCCATGGTGAAGCAATGGTACACCACACAGCATATAGTCCAGAAATGTGAGACTGACTCTCCCAAGCTGTGATATGGAGACCTACATGGGAATATGCATAACACAAGTCTTATAAGAAACATGCATGGGAGTGTGCAAAACACCACTGAATGGAGAGGTAAGCAAAGCAGACCCTTGCAGAGTTAAGCATGCATATCAGATGCCTGGGAGTGAGGACTTAGGCTATTAACAGAAAAATCCCACTGGTGGCAGGATGATGGACTTTTGTGACTGGCTTTTGCTCTAAGAAGGAAGGAACACATAGGTTCATAGACTGGCCAATTGATTGTGAAAATGCTGATAGCTGTCAGACAGTGAGGATAAACTGCATACATTAAAATAAACAAACGTATAGCTTTTCTCATATTCTGATTTTTTTCTACTCTGAAAAATGTAATTCTTCTTATGAACTGTGTAATTCTTCCTGTGAATTGTTCCTCCATGTTTATGAATGGTTGCTTGGAGTTTATAGCAGTGTCCTGTCTATGATACCTGGCCTATTGTTGCATTTTCATTAGTAGAGTCACTGTAGGTATTTGCAAAGATCATAAGAATAGGGTGTTTCTTTTTTTTTTACCCAAACTATAGGTGTAGTAGGCAGCTTAAGCTTCACTCCTGGCACATGTGATTGAAATAAGCATCAGCTGTCCTTACCCTAGTAACACTGATTTCTGTTACAGCCTTAAAAAAATTCTACCATTGTACTTTGGCTTGTGGATTATGGCAGTGCAAACAGAAAATCAGAGTCTTATCCTGAGTGCGCCTTTATTTCAGTTACTTGATGACAGATAGTACACGTCAGAAAACATAGAAACAATTGTCACTTATTTTCTTCTAGAAATTAGAACACCAGACAAGACATACCCTGGGATTCATGAAGCTTGTGCCAGGTGCAGGTGTAGCATCGGCATTCTAACACCAAAGATGGCCACCGAGCGATTCAGGTACGATCTGCTCCCACGTGCACTACCTGTGTATGCTACGCCCGCACAACTCCTGAGCCTTGTATGCTAATTACCCCATGTGCAGCTGTGTAGCATGCAAATGAAGGTATGTAGCGATTCAGGAAGTGGTGCAGGCGTAGTGTAAGCATGCAGAAATGTAAACTGTAGAAAACAGTTTACATTTTTGCAAACATAAAATCGGAGCTATGACAGCTGACCAAACACATGTATTATATTGTTAATATATGCCAGTGGCTAAATATATAGTCATTGACATAAAAAATTGTACAAAATATAAAATTAACATTTAATATATAATGGAAGCACAGGGCAGCGGTGCGCAAAGGGGATCACAAGGAATATATAAAAATATAGAATAAAACTGCAATTAAACACATATCACGATTTCCCCATAATAGTCAATGGCAGGCATGCTACACCATACTCATGGTGCAAGGTTGCTAAGGGGCAGTGACAGTGTTATGTGCAGTAGCTAGGAATTAGTAGGCAATGCCATGCAAATGAGAGTAGTAATAGTGAATTGCAGATTCCCCACTGGTGTAAGGTTGCACCTCACAGCATAGCGTTATAACACCGAGGTGAGCCCTTGAGATAAAGATGACATCAAAAGAGGGGTGTGTCACCATTACTGTAAGAACACTGGAGCATTGCTAAACCAGTCTGCCTCTAGCTAGGCAAAGCTGCAGGATAGGGATGTGTCGAATTGCCCATAGCTATGCTTAGCTGAGAGTACACATGGTAACCGAGTATGCATGTGAACGGAGATGAAAACACGGGTAAACTCGGTAAACGGGTATGTGCAGCGTGCACTGCAGCTGAAACAGGAAGGATATAGGAAAGAATAAGGAAATGCTGTAGCAGTGAAATTGGAGTACAAATGACTAATTAACACCTAGGAGCCTACAGTGGGCCATTGACAACAGCTAGCAAGGCTGCAAGCAGCTACCTGCAGAACAGGGAAGGGGAGGGGGCTGTACTGAAAAGAAAACAGCAAAGTGTCAAAGCAGAACAAAGCCGATATGCAGTATATCTACAAGGCACATTTCGCCATGACTGGGTAGGGAAAGTACAAAACAAGAAAGACGGCAGGTGGATGCATGCCTGATAATGGGAGGGGATCCAGGTCTTAAACTGAATTAAAGGGGAACAGATTAATCAAGGCAGGCAAGTAGATCGCCACAGTAAAGGCCCCACACTTGCAGTACTCATTGCAAAACCCATAATTAAGACACACAACAGCAAGAATAGCTCATACACACCCACTTACATCAGCAGCATGTATAGCACAATACTATAAAGTGTGAAAGCACCTCACACACATTTGTGTATTCCCATACACTCTGCACCAGTGGTGTATACAGACAGGAAATTGTATTATGTACATGTTAGGGGCTGCCATAACTTTGATCCACCAGCATGTGTTGGAGACTGAAGGTGGTGTGGAGGATGATGCACACAACCACCGCAGGCACCAGAGAAGGAGGAGAGTGTGTGTGTTCAGACCCAGGGTAACCTACCAGGGGCTACATGATCTGGAGATAGTAGAGCATTACAAGGTGGACAGGGACACCCTACAGCAACTTGTAGAGCTGTGCTGGCCACACCTCAGAGCCAGAACAAACAGAGGGGAATACATCCCAGTGGATATGAAGGTATGTGTAAGCCTGAGAATACTAGCTTACAGGTACCTTTCAAAGACCAACTGGGGATATCATGGGGATCTCACAGGCATCAGCATCCAGGGTACTACACCAGTTCCTGGATGCCATGTTACCACATGCCAATGAGCACATATACTTCCCCCGAATGCAGGAGGAGTTGGCCAGCAATATGCATATTTTCCACAGTGTGGCAGAATACCTGGAGGTACTGGGTGCAATAGACTGCACGCACATACACATCAAGTCACCACCCGGTGAGCAGGGTAGGCACTACATAAACCACAAGGGATACCCCTCTATCAACTGCCAGGTTGTGTGAAATGCCCAGGGCATTATCATGGATGTGTGTGCTAGCAGCCCTGGAAGCTATCACGACTCCCACATCTGGCATGCCTCACAGCTGTATTGGTTATTTGCCAGGACGGACATCCCAAATGGCCTCCTGGTGGGGGATGCTGGTTATGCACTGGAATCGTGGATGATGACTCCCATCAGAAATGCACACACACCCATGCAGGAATGCCATAATGAGGTACACGCACAAACCATAATCATCATAGAGTGTGTGTTTAGGATGCTGAAATCACAGTTCCGTTGCTTGAATATATCTGGTGGAACCTTGCAGTACTCTCCAGGCACATGTGCCCACATCTTCATAGTGTGTGCCATGCTACACAATATGGTCCTGCGGAAACAGCTGCAGCAGGGACAGAATGGTGAAGGCCCTCACAGCCCACCACCATTGCCAAGGGCCCCACATGCACAGAGGTACTCAGACCACGAACACCCTGAGCCAGCCCAAGTAGGCAGATGGAGGCGTGCCCAGTGTGCCCATGCCTTGGCAAAGAAGGAACATATAGCACACACACTGACAGTGTAGGCACCTAGGGACTGACACCTTTCTCCATCTGCACACACAGTAAAAATGGATTGCACACACACAAGACTACCTGTAAATTGTCATGTATAGGCAGTCTACTGTGTGCATCCAACATAGGCAGCCCTCAACTATTGCACGCACAACAGCCATTGGCACAAGGTAAGTCAACACCTGAACAGTAAATTAAGCTATCAGCATATGCATATACTGTATGTATAGATTCATAGGTAGGTACCTGGCCAACTGCCAGAGGCCATTCATAAGGCCAGCCAAAATGTGACAGCTTTTGCACCCCATTGATTCATTAACTGTCCCTCTGTGGAGCAGAGCTAATGGCGGTATCCCAGCAGTGCATCTACTGTTCCCCATCCACTCTTCAAGGTTTCTCTTGGAGAGTGTAAGTGAGGGGCTCTGTATAATGTAGTTAAGGATGTTGTTCCAAAGTATGGGGAGTGTCTGTGACAGGAAGCTGTCCCTCCAGCATCTTCCAGTTATTGTTGTGGCAAGGTCAGCTCACTACAGTGTGTGGCTCACTGTGACATGGATTCCCATAGGTGGAGCATATCCATCAAGCCTGAGTTCGTCATGGCTGTGTTGGCCAGTGGAGATCATCTCTGGGTAAACGAGATGCCACTGAGTAAAGCAGGAGTTTATTCAGCCTGGCTGCATAGGCCATATGTTTGAGGCCACTATTCCCCTTGGTGAGGTACATTCATGGACCCCCGGCTGTTGGATGTGTCCTCTGTGGTACATCCCAAATGGGTTATTATACCCTATGATGAGACTGATGAGTGATGAGTAAAGGGGCACTATAACCCCAGTATGTCTAGATGGGAATCCTTTAGTAATCAGATGGCCTACATAGAAGGATGTCCTAACTACTGTGGGGATATGATTGTCAAAAGGGAGTTCACTATCTACATTAGTCCCCAGATACCCCATTACCTCATCTGTTTTAAAGTGGCTTCCACTCATGTGTTGATATGTGGGTGCCAGTTCCACAATGGAATGACCATGCAGTTAGTGGCACTTGGCTGGAGGCCATGTTGTTGGCACCCTGTGACATTCTCTGTGAGGCCCCTTGAAGGATGTCTGTGTCAGCTGGACTATCAAGCATGACTCTCAGTTTGCAGTCATTGCCAAACATGGTCTGCCATAGTCCACCTGTGTTTGCCTGTACACCTGAGATGTATATGCCAAACATTAGGGCTCCCAGGACTGAGTCCTGTGGGACACCAGTCATGACTGTTCATGAGTTGGACCTGGAAACTGCTGTAGTATAGGCTGTTTATTGCAGAGGTTCACCAGACTGGTGTCCTTGTCTAGGAGGAGTGAGTCTTGGTTTACCAGTGATGGCACAATCCATACATCCGTGTAGTTGCTTATATACTGCATTTGTAAATCTGTCTGTATCTTGAGCAGTATTTCCCCTTAGCATGGGGGCTGTGAAACCCCCCACCCTGTCACTAGAAGTGTAAATTTAGCTGTAGGAAAGGTATACAGGTATACACTGTGGTATCTGTGGGTGGGGG